>NC_056611.1:21908565-22208565 GCF_018340385.1 Cyprinus carpio
GAAGAAAAACCACAGAAGGATGTTCATTGTGTCTGCCGGGCTCAGATAACTCTCCACACATCTGCTCACAGCCACCGCCGTTGCCTTTCTCTGACTCTTCACAGCAGTCCTCACTGAGAGAGGACCATCCGCTGGCAGCTCACACAGACAGACAAGGAGAGCAAAACAAAAGCCGGCCTGTGAGCGTCTGCCTATCCCTGACAACTGGCTACTGTGATAACCCAGCAGGCAAACAGCACACGAGGACTTAAAAAGCCAGGGACAGCACATAGACTGCAAAGAGCACTCAGGGACGTGGCGGTAAAAGCATTAAAGACCCAGGGATAAGTACACAGGATGGCGGCATACACAAATCTGGTTAGAAAGAGAGACAATTAATGTGGAGCACAATACTAATGAGTTTTTTGAACACAAAAGCTTTGTGTGCGTTAGAGTCGTCATCTCATTCTGAATGCTAATATGCAATATTCACTAAAGAACCCAAACTTTTCTGATGCTAAAAGCATGCTGCATTATCATAATGAGTTACACAAATCCCACAAGTATATGCACATCCTTTTCCCAGTTGTTTGGCCTTCTTCCCATTGTTCAGAGACACGTCTGAGGAGACCACGTTTGCCAGGACCTGTTGGAACAGAAGTACTCCGAATGCATTACACATCCAGCTTGGCTCTAAGCTCCGGCTGTTTGAACATGCTGCTCACTTACTCGTCTGTCAGGGTAGATATATCCCCACCGCTCCCTTGGCACAAACACACAACAGTTATCTCTTTAGGATCCTGCACTCCAATTAACTGTACCCCATTCACCCAGGTGTTTAGGAGGGGGAAAGGACCTGGAAATTAAAGAAACGCCTCTTTACTTTCAACCAAATTAACTTGGCTTCTCACCAGAAGAGTGTTGATAACAATTTAGCTTGTCTAAACACTGCCTCAGGAGGCTCTTTAAAGTGGTCATATGATGTGATTTCAATTTTTCCTTACTCTTTGGAGTGTTACAAGCTCTTGGTGCATAAAGAAGATCTGTAAAGTTGCAAAGACTAAAGTCTCAAATCCAAAGAGATATTCTTTATAAAAGTTAAGAGTCAACCACGCCCTCCTAAATGGCTCGTTCTAACACGCCCCCACGTGTCTACGTCACAATGTGGGAAGATTTGCATAACGCCGCCCAAATGTCCACGCAAAGAAAGAAGGCGTAACTTTTATTGTCGCTGTTGCCGTTGCTGCCATGTTGCGGTGACACTGTGTGTTTAATTGTGAAAGTGAAACTACTTTGTTTGGCCTTCCAAAAGAGGACACGACTAGAAATCAGTGGTTAAGTTGTATCTACAACACTGTTCCGGAACAGTTCAGCCCAAATATTCAGATGTGTGCAGTGCATTTTACAGAGGACGAGGACTGCTTCCTGGAAGAATAGCCTACAATGCTGGTGTCTGTTTCTATAAAGTGGGGCAATTCCAACTTTGCAAGGAAGTCTTGCGCTTCTGACTCACAGTCTGTAAGTATGTTTTCATATTTAAAGAATTTGCCACTGATGATTCAAACGCGAGTTTTAAGCAGTGTAGAGTAGCGCTTGTTGTTTGTCGTTTCTCCGATCACAAATGCAGACATGGAGCCCTATCATACACCCAGCACAATGCGGCACAAGGCATGGCGCAAGTGTTTTTTGCTAGTTTCAGTTCTCATTTTGCCGTCCTGCGCCGCATTGTTTAAATAGCAAAAGCATTTGCGTCCATTTGTGCACTCATGGGCGTGCTGGTCTAAAAAAGAGGTGTGTTCAGGCACATTGTTGGCGCATTGCTATTTTGAGGAACTGAAAACAGACTGCACCATAGACCAACTCAAACCTGGTCTGGCACAATGTTTTTTCTTTGGTATTTAAAGAGCACGTTAGTATAGGTGGGTCCACAACGCACGAAAACGCTGCTTATTAAACACGCAGGAACACACAGCAGCACACAAACATGCCAAATATTAAAAATGAAAGGATTACAATGCAAAAGAATATTATTGTGTAGGCTACATAAAAATGCCTACATGTCATAATGGATAGTGATCACATGTATCAGAATTAGGCTACCTATTTGCTCGCGCACGAGTGGCTCCATTTCATCTCAGAGATGCGTTCTTTGTGCTTGCAAATCCCGCCATGTAAATAGCAAATCCGTCATAGCACGATTAAAGGGAATGGGAGATGAGAGTCTGATTGGTTTATTGCACGTTACGCCCAAAAAACACCCATCACTCATTAAGAGAATAGGGACAACCTGTTTAGACCATGCACCCGGGTGTGCCGACCAGCAATAGGAAAAATAGCATTCAAAAATCAGCAGAACATCTTTTTAAAGCCACTTGATATTCCAGACTGGCCTGTAAGTGGTGTCAAGGCAACATGTGCGTTATGCATCCTTTTTCCTTCAAGAATCTCTCACCTCAGTGTTTAAAGCAGATGGACTGAGGATTCGGGAAGACTCAAGAGAAAACATGTTCTATAAAAAAGGATGTAATGCTCAGTAGCAACCAGAGGAAAGAAAAAAACAAAAAAAGGGAAAACACATTTTTAGAAGAGAACATATTCACTGTCATTCCTTTGGACTACATTTGTCTGGGACCAAATCTAATTGTGTCTGTCCTGCTTTATTCTCAAGGCAAAGGGTGATATGTATCAGGACTGTATGCCCGGACACTACTTCTAGGAAAAAAAAAATTAAAAAAAGCTTTTTGGAAACAGATGACGAAAAAAATGAAGGTGGAGCACCAGGAAGCTCCCATAATTCACTTCCTGCTGTTGATTGTGGCTGTAACTATACTAGAGCACAGCTTTCTCCATTCATCAAAAGATCAGCACAGCCACTTTCCCATTGAGCAAATGTGCCTTAAGGGGATTTTCAGTGGCCACTCTTGTAAACAACATCATTTGTGTTTCAATCATACTTCTGCAAAAAAAAAAAAATAAATAATAATAATAAATAAAAAATATTATATATATATATATATATATATATATATATATATATATATATATATATATATATATATATATATATATATATATAGTGCTGTGAAAAGGTCTTGACCCCTTCTGTTAAATCATGAAAGAAATCAAAAAATCACTTAAATAGAACCTGTCTGACAAAGTGAAGCATTCTTAAAGAGCAACACGTTATGCTGCGATCTAAAGAAATTCAAAAAAAAAGGATAGGAAAGGAAAGGAAAGGAAAGGAAAGGAAAGGACAGGATGTGTGGCAAGTATGGTGTCCCATACTTGGAATTTGTGCTCTGCATTTAACCCATCCAAGTGCACACACAGCAGTGAGTAGTGAACAAACACGCACACACACACACACAAACACACACACCGTGAACACCCATTCGGAGCAGTGGGCAGCCAATGCTGCGGCACCCCGGGGAGCAGTTGAGGGTTCGGTTAGTCAGTGCTCATGATAAGAAAGAGAATGGACAAAAACGGCATCCATTGGAGAGTTCCAAGGCAAAAGCCATTGCTGACCAAAAAGAACACAAAGACTCATCTCACATTTGCCAAAAAATATCTTGATTATCCCCAAGACTTTTGGCCAAATATTCTGTGGACTGAAACAGCATTTCATAAAAAGAACATCATACCAACAGTCAAACATGGTGGTGGTAGTGTGATGGTCTGGGCCTGCTTTGCAGCTTCAGGATCTGGACGAATTGCCATAATTGATGGAACCATGAATTCTGCTCTCTATCAGAAAATCTTGAAGGAGAATGTCCGGCCGTCAGATTGTGATGTCAATCTTAAGCACACTTGGGTTATACAGCAGGACAATGATCCCAAACACACCAGCAAGTCCACCTCCGAATGGCTCAAGAAAAACAAAATTAAGGTTTTGGAGTGGCCAAGTTAAAGTCTGGACTTAAATCCGACTGAGATGCCGTGGCATGACCTTAAACAGTCCATTCATGCTCGAAAACCCTCCAATGTGGCTGAATTAAAACAGTTCTGCAAAGAATAGAGTAGGCCAACATTCCTCCACAGCGATGTGAAAGACTCATTGCCAGTTATTGCAAATGCTTGATTGCAGTTGTTGCTGCAAGGGTGGCACAACCAGTTATTAGATTTAGGGGGCAATTACTTTTTCACGTAGTGCCAGGCAGGTTTGAAAAGCTTTTTTCCCTTAATAAATAAAATCATTATTTCAAAACTGAATTTGTATTAACTCAGATTATCTTTGTGTGATATTAAAATTAGTTTGATGATCTGAATCATTCAATTGTGACAAAAATGCAAAAAAAAAAAAATAAATAAAAAAAATACAGGAAGGGGGCAAAACCTTTTTCACACCAGTGTATGTATATACACACACATAGTAATTTTTTCTTTTTTCTTGTAAGGACATTATTAATTTTAAGGAAAATTTAGTTTTCTTTTGTACAGTTAAATATATGAAAGCGGATATCTGTTTTTATGACTGCAACAAAATATAAAACTGCCAAAATGTGTATATCTACAGTATATACATTGGGGACTCACATAAAAATCATTTCAGGATTATTTCCCAAAAAGAATGGTGACAAAAACAGAGACATCAAACAAAGTTCCAAGAACTGTTTTATCTGAATAGAATAAAATTAATAGCTTCAATAGAAGAATCTAATCAGGATACAAGCTCTGAATTAAAAGGAAGACCACAGACCCAGATTAATACAACAAAATTTAATAGGATGCTGATAAAAGGAAAAAAGTGCTTTTTACATTCTTATACAATTCTGAATTGATTCAAGAGATTTTTTATTAAAAACAGACCAAAGACGATGCATGGTGCTTCAATAATGCAGAATTGGGGGTTAACTGAATTGTAGTTTAGCAATGAGGAGTCAGAGCATTACAAATGAAATTAGTCATCCAACGTTTTATCCTGCTGCTCCCTACATATTGGAATAATGAGCCATAAACAGTAATGGCATCTTTAGTCACCTTTCTGATCTGTGAACAGTTGCTGAAATAAACCCCCTGTAGCTGCACTAGCTTTATTTGCTTTCCTTCAGCCACATTAAAGTCTGAGTCACTCTTTTACGTTTTCATGCCTCTGTATCTCTGCAAAATTGATACACCCAGGATGTACTGGGCCAATAAACATCATAAAAATTCACGGAACGGATTGCATTAACCTTTAGTAGAAGCTAACTTTAACAAAAACAGGCAGAAAGGGAGCCATTCCCTTTACCGTATTTAGTCTGCTATGAGCACTAAACTTGGGGCTTATTTGCCATGCATACGGAATTCAAATGAGAAAATGTGACAGGTAAATTGAGACTTCTGCCTCCTGCTGACATGCTAATCACTTTCAACATTTGAATACATTTGCATCAAAGCGCGTCTCTCAAAGTGAAAAAACATGCAATATCAAACAAATGTTACGTGCCCCTCAAAACAAGGGGCTGCGAGTTGGGATCTAACACAGAGCCTAAGCAAAAACATACAATGAATCATATTAACAGCTTTTTTAATTGGCAAAACATTTCATGCTGTGTGGTTCTTGAAAAAATAAATAACTAAATAGATTTTCCACCAAAGTTTGTGTGTGTGTATATATATATATATATATATATATATATATATAAATATATATATATATAGATATATATCATATATATATATATATATATATATATATATATATACACATATACATAATACATATGGTCAAATATTATATATATATATATATATATATATATATATATATATATATATATATATATATATATATATATATATATATATATATAAATTATTACAAAATGTGCTTTAAAAAAGCAGTTTTTACTTTTTAAAAAAATAATGTTCAAATATTCTGGTATTTACAATTTATGAAAACCCGTTTCCGCCACTAAATAAAAAATTAAAATGGCAATGATACTTTATTTCTCAGAATTGCGAGTTTATATTAGTTTATATATTAGTTATTAGTTTAAATCTTGCAATTCTTTTTTTTCTAGCAACTGCAAGTTTATATCATGCAATTCTGAGAAAAAAAATCTGAATTGTAAGATGAAAATAAGTCACAATTACCTTTTTTTTAATTCAGTGGTGGAAATTTGTTTCCATAATTTACAAATTTTATTACCAAAGAAAAAAATTGGTTATGATAAAAATGTGACAGGAAAGCACATCTCTACCAAGAGAAGAATCATTCAAAGAATTCATTCATTTTAATATTAGTACATAATGATCTCATAGTATGTTTCATTACCAAATCAAATTTTATGTCGTAGAGTTTAAGTCATAAACATTTAATTGCTTTTTTAAGTTTAGAGATAACAGAGCACATGCTGACTTGCTGTGCAAGCAAGTCTAGGACTTATCCACCTTTTTCACTGATGACTGTCATTCCCATCAAACACAATATCAAGAATCAAGATTATATCTACTTGATCAAGGCCACGATGAGATCTGATGAATGTTTCAACAGTCAAGTTTCTTTTTTCAAAATCTGAAGTTGTCAAAAGTGCCCCAAAATTCAGGCATATATAAAAGATCTGACACCTCTCAGAAAGAATGCTTTGTCAGAGGATTTTGGCAGACGGTTTGGACTTCACAAGTATCACATTCCCCAGACACTGTTGTTGGACCAGCAGTGCACGCCAACACTTACTGAACCGAGTTATAGCAGAAATTGATTTTCACCCAAGTCGTAATTTCAATCTTCTTTCTATGTATTACATTCCTCCCATAAAAGATTGAGACAATAACCTAATTTATCGTTGGGAAGTGAGACGGGTATTGAAGATCTCCCTCTGTGCCAAATCTTCTTAACAGAGCACAAGCAACAACTTTGAACAAACAACTGAGTGCTCTCAATATAGTCGTACCACCGAAGAACAACACCCGATGGGACTTCGCTGAACACCTCAGCCCCAGTGTCCCAACAATTACACTGAATTTAAAAGAGAACAACTTGTGCTAATGAAGCAGATGGCAGACTGGCAGAGTTATCGGAGTCCCTCAGGCAAATACATGAATGTGATTACATATTACTTCTGCAGAATTCTGCAAACTTCTACAATTCCAAACATCTTAGATTCGAAAAAATATATATACTGTAGGATTGGTCGGAGTGTTTTTAAGATGACGGGTCAATTAACATTGTCAATTATAAGTGAGTTCAAAGATCCAATAGCAGTGCTTTCGATGCCTCTGCAATGTGCAAAGCGAAGAGCACTTCTGATGCAGAGCTATACATCAGAAACACACTACAGATCCCTGCTGCTGCTGCTGCTGCTGGAGACTAAAGAACGTCATGATCACTCCAGACACATGAGCTGTGAGCGGCAGGGACAAAGACTCTCTGCAGACAACTCTACTGCAATCAGAGAAAGACATGAATGAGGAGTGCCGGACAGCCTTCAGATCTGGCTGTCTCTCTCAAAGATAGCCTGAAATCACAGCTCAAATGATGCAAATACAGACCATCTTTGCTGTAGTGCAAACTGTTACTCAATCTGAACTAAAGAAGTACAATTTGACATACTTTATATTTCTGTTTCTAATATACTAAGCTAAGAAAAAATACACAAAAGTCCATTAAACATTAATCAAGCTTATCAATTAATAAGAGAAATTTACACATCATCATCCTTTTAAAAAGTTTACACCGCCCGGCTCTTAATGCATTGTGTTGCCTTCTTGAGCATCAGTAAATGTTTCCACCTTCTGTAATAGTTGTGTATGAGTCTCTCAACTGACCTATCAGTAAGCCTCTCCCCTCAAACGCAGATGAGCTAATGGCAGTCGAGTATCAGTTGCACGGGGAGTGGAACTCGGACATCTGTAGGTTTCAGCGCCATACAGAAACATTGGAAGATCTGATGCTCACATCGTTTTTATGGGGTTTATGCTTCAAAATTGGAAAAACTATGTGCCTGGGGTACTTGTAACAGTGAATCCAGGTATCCTGAGAGGATAGGCAATGGAGTTTATTTTATTCTATTTCCTAAACCCAAACAAAATGGAGCAAAATGTCCCAAAGCATTCACCCCCAATCCCACTGAAGACAAAAACGTTTGTTTTCTGGATGTCCTACTCTTATTAAGTTACAATTTTCATCTGCTCAAGCAGAACATTGATGTCATCTTGTGCTTTAGCAAGGTATCTCTGGCTAAAACTAGTCCATACAAACCTAAATAGGGTACTGTTCTCGCGTCTTGTACAGTGTACGGCAAAAACACATAAACGAAGGTACATTTCACTGTCTCTTCTTATTAAACTGGTTAAATGTAAATTAATTTAATCATACCCTGCGATACATGAACAGTGTTGATCCGGGATGTTGTTATCTGCGATCGTGAAAAATGTAACATGAGGCTTCTCCTGCTTGCATTACGATCTGTAAACCATCACTTCCAAATTAATACCCACAATATTTATTTTAAAATCTTTTAGATATCCCCCCATGGCATATTTAAGTCCCACTTGAATGGTGATCCTTCTGTGTCCAAAATTTATCAAAAAGATATAGGGACAAGGTTTTCGAACTGGCAACTGTCATAGTAAGAAAGTTAGAAACTCCGTCATGGATAATGGATCATCCAGGAAACAACACAGATTATTAAGATTTAAGGGTATGTAAACTTTTGAACAGGGTCATTTTTTTATGAATTAGATATTATTTTGTCTTTTGGAGTATATGTAAACATCTGTATGTGAAATAGCTTATTCAGGAGAATACTAAATGCAATTTTCATGATCCTTCATATTTTGTTCAAATTATTAACATATTTGCATATTCTGCAAGGGGTATGTAATCTTATGAGCACAAATGCACATAAATATATGCATACACACATTTTATAAAATACACAAATTGTATTTTATATAATCATATTATTTTTTACCTTAAAGATCTTATCAAATTGTTACATTTCAAATCAACTGAAACACTGCTATGTTCATGTTGTGTTAATAGAAAATTAAATATGTCTAGAGCTGCACAAGTATGAAAATATTCAATATTGCATTCAAAATGCAAGTTATAATTAAACTGTAGCAGCGCTGTGACAGCTTTGAGAGCACTGAAAAAAAGCCTCACACTTATTCTGAATATACTTCTTCACTTTGAAGCTATATATGTGTAATGGTACATGGTTTGGGCACTACAAGTCCCAGCAACCCCAGCGTTAGTAGTGACGTTTGTTTGCTCTTTCGCTCCCACTTTTTATTTCGGGGATGTCGTGGCAGATTTAGGACTTTGAAAAGAATGTGTGGATGGCGATGGTGAGGTGGCTGGGATTGTGTGGTGGTTTGATCACTTTGTTTTGTAGGTTTGCAGTGTGATTGCTGTGTGCTTGACTGCTGTGAGAAAACTTTTGCTCTTGTGCCACTTCTGTCTTCACTTTCTAGGTAACCTGTGGCCATCTATGGGTTTTTTGTTGTTGTTGTTTCTTATTTATTTATCTTTTTTTTCCTCATGTGGGTATTTGCATCAAAGATTGGTGATGTGATGTTTTAATATTTTTGACCTTTCAGAATAAAAATGTGCCTGTTGATCAAAGTCAGCTCATGGCCCCTTTCGGCTGGTAACTACTGACTTCTTTAGGTCATCCCACCACATATGCATTTAATTAAATCACAGTCTTTGCGGTTTAATAATCACACGGCCGTATTGCCTATGGGCCTCTGAACACACTCTCTAGCACCTACAGTATGTGTTCAGATTGAAAGCATGTTATCTACAGTACATGCCGTCAAATGTAATGACGGCCCCTTGCCACAAAGCCCATTACACACACATAGACACTTACACCAAGTGCCGTAAGTGGACATCTCCTGAAACACACAAGACTGTGTGGATTTCTGGTAAAAGAACATGTGGGTCTCCATGGCTATGGCCATCTGCACAGCTTCCAGGGGGCTGCTGACTTGATGGACTCACGCCCTGATGGAGGAACAGTCCATTCATTCCCAGCTCGAGTAACGTGTGATGTCCTGAGAACGAGACTACTGACACCTACTCCTGTATCACCCATAAACAAACGTCCCAAAGATAACTCAAGGTGCCTGTGAAGACATGGAATGACCTTAGGGAAGTGTTCAAGTTGAAAAAGTGAAGAAACATAATGTTACAAAGTATTGTCATCACTGTCAACCGCAGCCAACTGGAACAAAGAGCTTCCCAAAGA
Organism: Cyprinus carpio; assembly: GCF_018340385.1. NCBI lineage: Eukaryota > Metazoa > Chordata > Actinopteri > Cypriniformes > Cyprinidae > Cyprinus > Cyprinus carpio. Next base: position 21,918,729 of record NC_056611.1, read on the forward strand.
GTCGATTATGAGGTTCCATTTTAGTTATGATGCTACTTTAGAATACAATTGCATGTTTATGCAGCTTAGTAGGTTTTGGAACAGAGCCGAAGACTATTGATCTACTTCATAGTCAGAAACACAAATGTTTGAATGAATGAATGAATACAATATAAATATTATTATTCATATAAATAATTAATATATAATTATTTAGTTTTGTGTCAAATTATTTAGTTTTGTGTCAAGCTGTTTAATATGTGGGATAAAACAGTCTTCCACTGTTCAGTCAGCATTTATCATGACAGCTTTAACGTCACTACGATTTCAGAGCATTTAAATTTGCTTTTTGATGTCAGAGCAAAGATGCCAACTGAGGTTTGCTGTACATCATAAAGATGTACAGGATTAAGTTGACATCATATCTTGTAAAGATGCCTGCTGTGATGTATAGCGAGACAAGATTGAGCTACAAGCATAAAAAAAAGCTTAAAACCGTAGGAATAAGCCAAAGCAAGCCGAGATACTGTCTGCTTGGATCATAAATGTACACAACATCACTTCTGCAGGCCCACATAGTTCAACAAGGGTGATGACTCACCGGCATAAAAGAGCTTCAAAGCCACATAAATATAGCCAAGTACACATCAAATATAGCATAGTCAGTGTGGGTATGTGTGTCTAACAGACAGAGCGGCCGCTCGTCATGCAGGTAGCATCCAAATGATGTTCCTTTTTGCATTAGCCTTTGTCCACTGAGGCTCTAAGGAATTCAGACAGCCCTTTTGGTAAGGCAGACAGGAAGATAATGCACCATCACTTCCTCCCCCAGAGTCACAGAACATAAGAGAGACGTATGAGAGAGAAGAGGAAGAGAATAAGGGGATGGCACCATGATATATTTATTAGGACTATCCAAAGCGTCTATATTCAAAGATAGTGTGAGTCCTGTGACTCAGAGTTTGCAAACTTCTTAAAAGTCTCTCCCAAAAAAGGAGCAGAAATATGACTTTGGAACTTTAAAAGTGAGGCAATACGGCAGTAAGGTCTGCATCTTGCTGTGCTCAGACATTAAAATGCACCCTGCATTTGAAATGTGACATATAGGCCTGTTTCAGAACATACACATAAACAAAGAATATTTTTGGTGTTTCTTCAACTGTAGGCAATTTTGCAAAATAAACCCTTTCAGAATATATTTTTACTCTCTTACAAGTTTGACAAATTTGTCTGCCAAGAATATCACAAATATTTATACAACAGTGTCATTCCAACCATATATAAAGTCATATGTTTGCATTTTTAATGATTCTAAAAATGTGTGTGTGTGTGTATGTATATATATATATATATATATATAATGTCTTATATATATATATATATATATATATATATATATATATATATATATATATATATATATATATTATATATTAGTTCTTTTAATAATTTATCAAAATATAATAAATGTTATCTAATTTTATTATATAAGTGAAAAGTATCCTGATTTTTTTTTTCCTTTACTTTCTTCACATATAAGTTTTCATATCAAACATGTTATGTCTGAGATGAATATGCTTGAGATATTGCTTAAGCTTCCTTGGTAAAAAAAAAATAATAATAATAATAATAATTTTTTACTAACCTTGAAATCTGTTAGTTTTAATAAAAATCAACCCTTTGGACTCTAAAAGTGTTTCAGCATCGATTTCACAGCTTTAAGAAAGAACAGAGGCAGGTATATTCTTGACACTGACCTATTTCATCGAAATACATTGAAAAAAACATTATAAATCTATTTATCAACACAATGCAGACTTTTATGAAGCAACACAAAGTAACAGACATGTGTCAAGTTCCATACGCAGCGACACAAACAAACAGTAAATCTCACTGGTTATTAAGTAGTTTATAGCTACACTTTATGGTTCAGGTTCTGTTTATGTAGATTTATGACAGATTTCATAATTTACTCCCTAATATTAAAAGAAACTGTACTACACGGCTGCATTGTGAAACGGGCCTTAGGTCTCCCACGGGAGGAAGCCCCTCACAAACATCATGTGTTTTATCTTGTGAACTACACAGTAAATAAAACTAGCAGCTTTTATTTCAATGATTGGAGACATTGTGCCTCATTTCTGATGTGCCGCTCGCCGGCAAGAGGCAAAACTGGGGCAACATGAATTTTAAATGCTTCCTGTGAAGTACAAAAGCCGTGCGCTCAAAACACGGAGAGTGAAATCTTCCCCTCAAGCCATCTCCAGCAAAAAATAAGACACGTTTTTGGTAATAAACGGATTCCAGTGCCTGCAACTGATATGAGAGAATTTGGCCCTTCCGTCTTGCGGAGGGCATGGACGAGGCATGCACGAGAGATAGGCGCACACATGCCCGGGGTCCTCCCAGAGGTCTGCAGCTTTACGCGAGCTGCTCGCGCTCCGCTGCTCAGTGCCTGCTGTTCTGTGAGATCAGAGATGGAGTCGGTGGGGAGGAAAGCGGAAGCCACGGAGCATTAACTTCATTTTAAGCTCAAGTCGCACACCATAAACATCTTCTCAATATTGGACTTCAGTTTAATGACAACCTGAGATTTATGAAGGACATTCCACCACTTAAATAAAAGATATAGAATGGCACTGCAGTGTGACACAGGTACAACAGGTTTAACTGTACAGACAGTTATTTTGGTTTTAAGGAAATTATTTATTGTTATTTCAGAACTTATCTGATTGATTTCAGAACTCTTTTAATACTTTAAAGAAATACATATTTGAAAATATCATGCAAAATAATGACATGATTCAAATACACAATAATGTAACAAAAAAATAGTTTTGCTTAATTTTTTATGGTTCTTCTGTAATTCCGTGGTGCTATTTATTTTCATGTAGCATCAATATTTTGGTAAATATTTAGGTCAGATAAATTTTAGTACAGATATGTTTTTTTAAATATAGATTTTTACATTTCTGTAACATTCTGGAATATTCTAGTGCTTTTAGGAACATTCCAGAACACTGTGGGACTAGTCATAAAAGACCAAAATCATCCAACAGACACTTCTGAAGTTCTGGATGACTCACTTTTGGTAATTGTTTGTGTTAACGTGCCGTTGCTCATTATTATGCATGTACCATGTAATTGTTCATGCATGAGTAATAACGGATTAGCTTGTTTAAGTATTTTTTTCCCCACATATTTTTTTAGGTGTCATGAGCACTGTTAATGATACACAAAAAGTAATGTGATTTTCGTTTTCAACATGTCAAACTTCACTGAAATAAACCATTTATAAAAATTTTACAGTGTAATAAATTAATATTTAAACAATTCTTGCAAAAGGTGTTTACACTGACTTTTTAATAAACAAAAAAAAATGTGGTAACATTTCTTTTATTCATTTTAAATTTTACTGACAAATGCATAACAAAGGCAATATGGTCCATTGTCAATAGTGTAGTGATTATCTATTGATGGCTGGGGGGAAAAAATGAAACACCGCATTCACTAGAGAGTGAAATCACTGAATATGGGGAACGATTTTAGATGTCAACAATAATTACCAATGATCCAAGTAATTTCAATTCAAGGATTTGTGCTTCAAACACCTTTCCAATTTGTCCATTTCTGAGAGACCCTTCCCCTCCCCCATCTATTACCTCTTTATTTTAGATGCACACATCATGAATCACTATTACAGCCATTTACTTTCATTATGAGTCACACAGACTTCAGAAATGCATTACAATGAACAATGTGCAATGTTAAAAACAGACCAGATGCTGCTAAAATGTCCTTTAAAAATAAGCCCAACCAGTTCAGATAGCAATGCATTGTTACATGAGGGTGCAACAGACGAGGTTTGAATCTGGCTAATTCGTGATAAGCTTTATGTATGTGTTGCAATCAAAAAGAGAATTTTCGGATTAGCTGTGTCATTTCCCATTTTCTAAAGTCAAATTTGTATTTGCTGAAGCAACAGTCCTGTGTGTTTCATTCCAGAACTCTACACACAATGCCAAAGGACTGTGACTAAAGCTTTGGACACAGTTACACTTTGTGCCTGACAGTAACAGGACTCACTAGATATGCATGAAAACCACAACTCTCACATTAACCATCAAATTTTACCATGAAATCAGCAGATTTAATTTAGCCAAACAGCTGTTTCACTTCCAAACCCCTGGATAGCTATTATTGCCTTGACTGCTTCTGTAGTCTTGTGCATCGACTGCCCGTAAGGTCACATTTGCATGGTCTGCTATCTGCACTCGTGCATGACTGGAATTGTTTGGAATATAGCTTTGGAGAAGAGTTTAAAAGGTGAGCTTGGTACTTTGTGTCTTCCCAAAAGTTTGGTTTTAAATAAACCTATTAATAATGTTGATGGAAGATGGTGCATGACTAGTTCAGGTAAATGTTAACACTTTAGTTCCTGGGATATTAGTTAATAGTTAATGGAATGATCAGAACATTCCTAATTATCTTTGCAGGGAAAATCAGTGATTAATCAGCTCTTTTCTGTTTAAGGATAAGATAATTCCACACAGATGGAATCATTAATATTTTTTTCCCTTACACTCACCTAGGCTGCATTTAATTAAAACATTTTGTGAAATATTATTATAATTTAAAATAAAAATTTCTAATTGTTTATATTTTAAGATAAATATATAATAATATATTTATAATAATTTATAAAAAACATAATAATTTACTCATGTGATGGTAAAGCTGAATTTTCAGCAACTATTACTCTAATCTTCAGTGTCACATGATTCTTCAGAAATCATTCTAATACACTGATTTGGTGCTTAAAAAATATTTATAATTATTATTATCAATGATAAAAACAGTTGTGCTGCTTAATATTTTTGTGGAAACTCACTTTTTTCTAAATTATTTGATGAACTGAAAGTTCAAAAGAGCATTTATTTTAAATAAACATTTTTATTTTAAACAAAAAAACTTTAAGCAAAATTTTTCTTTAAAGACGTTATAAATGTCTTTACTGTCACTTTTGATCAATTTAATGTGTCCTTGCTGAACTGAATTTTTATTTTTTTTTTACTTTAAAAACAATAAATAACTTTTTTAACAGTGTATATGCACTGTAAAACCGAACAGTGAAATTAATTAAAAAATGAAAGTTAATTTCACTCAAATAATAATGAAAGTTCATTGGACTTAATTGAAATAAGTTCTGTAAACTCAAAATGCTGTTGTAGTGAGGTGAACTTAAAATTATTGCATTTTCAAGTTCCCAGCATGCATTGCATCAGCCAACAAGGAATATAAATGTAGAAATTAGGTGCTATTTTGTGTGTTTTTACACAAGAATAACATAGAGAGGCATAAGTTAGTACTAAAATGTTGTGTTATGTTAGGATTTACATATGTTTCTGTTATGTTAGTTTTGTAGTGTTACCGTTGTGGTGAAGAGTAGAGCCTGTGGTTAGGTTGAGGATGGAAAGCAAAACTTACAGGATAAATATACTGTATGATGTTTGAATATTATTATGCAAGTATAGTGAGTCTTTTTGGTAACTATGTTAGTAGTTACATTTGAGTGTAATTCCCAAAAAATAGTGAACATTTTTACAGAGTTATTCCCTAATTATAAATTGAGAAGTATCAATATTTATAAGATAATATTTAGATAATTTAAGGCAACTGGAAATGTAATTTTTATTTTATGTAAACTTAGAACATTTAAAAACATCACTTAAATGGTTTTGTGTAATCTGTTACAAAATATTTTTTGAGTTCTGTGAACTTATTAGGGTTTACAGTGTGTATAAAATATGGAATTACAAAAAGGATTTTATTTTCTAATAAGTTTTTTGAACATTGAACACTGTCACTGGTCAGAAATACAGACAGTCCCGCCCCCAGACTCACATAATTGGTTGAGTCTATGTTGCTGTGTCAGACTGGTCAGGATATAAAACTGTTTGTGTATGTGTGTGTGTGTGTCAGGGAAATCAATCTAAATGGCTTACTTACAGCCTCTGAATATTAAACTGGTACTAGACAAACTGTTTAACATTGAAAAAAAAAAGACACACTTCAGCTTTAATATCGTCTAACATTATGCTAATGTAATTAGAAACTAAAAACTGAAAATAAAAATTAAATCATTAACTATGACATTAAGTTGAATACTGAAAAGCAAATAAACTTACATTCATACGCTATTAACAGAGTCAGAAAAACAGCTCTTTAAATCTTATGAATGCCTGGTGAATGTTTTGATGGAGGTTTTCATGCCTACCCCAGGTATTCGGTCTTTATCGGCAGCCAGGGGAGCTGCTAATCCATGCAAACGCACAGCGCAGTGGGGCGACAGGAATAAACCTAGAACCTCATTACCAGCGTTCTGGCAGTAAGCATATCTGACCTCTAAAAAATTAGCTGCATTGGCCAATTCCACACAGCCTGCTTATGAATTCGGGTTTTAAAACCTATATTTCATCTGGGACAGCGAGAAGAGACAGAGCAAATGCAGGTCAACACTTTATCCGAATCTGGGGGCTTCTCAGTACTGCAGGTAGTGATATCAAGGACCAACAGAACTTTATATTAGATAGCAGAACAGAGAGGAAAATTTGTCCCAAGTGAGGCAGAAATAAGTCTGAAAGGGAATTGCTAAGCAGTTGTTAGGGCACTGCTTGGTTGCTAACTTATTTTTCACATTTAGAAATTGCTAGTAAATTTCACAAATAATTACAAAGAATCTGCAAATAATGCATGCAATTAAACATGAATCACTGAAGTACTGAAACAGTATTTTCTTATTTTCAAATAATTTTGAAAATACATTTTTAGAGTACTGGTGAAAATTGCAAGTCTGATTAGAAAGTATTAAGATGCTGTCACCTGTACCATTGTTTGCGAATTTTCATAGGCAAAATTCAGTCATTTCAACTGGAATCCACATGAATGAAATTGGAAAGAAAAAAAAAGCATACAAAATATTTCCATATGCAGGTTTCACATGAATTCTCCACACTGACCAACAAAAATCTGCTTTGTTTTAAAATGACTTCTAAACTGTGTTCATATCGCTACATTTGACAATGTACCTTATTGGCTGCCAAATTAATAAGATTTCACTACTGTGATCACACCTTAAATGGAATATTTTTTAGATATTATTTGCGTGCATAGTAATGTGTTAAAGTTAAATACTCAGGGTTAGTAGTTGAAGCAATAGTAATAAGAGAAAAACTACAAAAATTGGTTTAGTAACTATTTTCACTCAGAAATTTCCAGTAAATACACAAATAATTACATAGAACCAGATTGAATTAGACAATAAATTTTTAAGTAGAAAGACTGAAATAGTGTTTTCCTGTAAAAACATACTCCAGTCTGTTTTATTTACAACTTCATTTTTTTTTTCTTCATTTTTACAGTGTACGACAGGGTTTGCAAACTTTGACCCAGCACTGATGATAAGTGCTCATATATGGCACATTTCTTTTAAATCAACGAATGAAAGATATCTCCACAATAGCAAGGTCAAGGTGGATGTCATCTCTTCCAGCCCTTTGATTAATATTGCAGACCCGCAGCAAACAACCAGAACAGTAGATCCAATCGCCATTTATCAATGTCCATTCAAAGATCGGAAGCATCCTATTTGACAAATGAAAAACATTCCATTTATGCCATTTATTTGTATTCCGCTAACATACTTTAGTCTCTTGACTAAAGTAAATCCAGATAACATAAAGCAGCAGTGATTGTTAAAGACAGGACGATTACACCACAAAAAGCTTTCTTTTCACATTAACCTAATTTAACAATTTTCAAGCAATAAAAGCTACCTACAGGGTGAAACATTTCTGCTTTATCTGTATAACAGCTTTCATTTCAGACTTCGCGGCAGAGGGAGATTAACGACAGACTCGTTCTTAATTAGCCCAGATAAGGCACATTGTCAAGACTCAGTCTTGTAGCACACGATTGAGAACACGGAAGATCTGTCTCTATGCTGAAGGTTCCAGTGTTCACTTCTGTGGAAATGACGGATATTTGTTGTCGCTTAGGCCTCTGAAAAGCATTGTATAGGAATCAGACAGTTGAAGGGAATTAGAAGCAGCAACATTGACCTCCAAGATCTTTATTGCTCAAAAAAAATGTGGCTTGTTCCACAATCATTTAAAGGCACAGTCCACTTAAAAATAAAAATTCCTGTTTTACCCTAATGCCCTTCAAAATCTGTTTAACCTTTATATTTCTGTGGAACATGAAAGAAGATATTTTGAGAAATGTCTGTGCTGTTTTGTCCAAACAATAGAAGTCTAAATGGTTTGGTTACCAACATTTTTCAAAATCTCTTCTTTTGTGTTCCACAGAATCATACAGTCATACAGATTTGGAACGACATTGAGTAAAAATGACAGAATTTTCATTTTTAAGTGAAGCAACATTAAAGAAGTCAGTTATATACAGTACGTATGTGATATATTTCAAATCTTTTGAAGCCATACAACAACTTTGTATGAGGAAAAGACTAAAATTGTAAGCCATGGGTTCTTGTCACCACGTCAAGCCTGTGCCATATGAGCCATTTTTGAATATGAGAACTGCACACTGAGTTTAATGATTCACTCTCAAATTAATGATATGAAAGTGAAAGATGACTGATTTCAACCCTGTGGTTACTATACATTTTTGCTGAATGGAAGAATGCTGTGTGAAGACTCCTTTTGTGTTTCATAGATAAAAATAACAGCATGTGGGTTTGGAATGACACGAGGGTGAGTAAATAACGACAATTTATATTTTTGGCTAAACTATCGATTTAACTCTAGTGGACACATTCCCTGTGTTTCCTATGGTCACTTTCACTATGAAAACTTCATGGTGATTCTATTTGCCAAATTCCAAGTTCATTTGAAGATCTCATGAGCTTTCACTTCACTTCAGAATGTTCTCCAAATAAATTTTCGAGGCAAAACCATGTACTTTGGAACCAGAGAGTAGCTACTAACCACAGTTCAGTTGTTCAGCAACTATTGCTTCTGCCCAACAAATCTTCAGCCTGGAGAGGGTAGACAAGTATAAAAGTGTGGGGGGGGATAATGTAATCTACATGCTTCAATTTGTGCCGTGAGCATTCAATGATAAAATACTGTACTTAAATTTAGTACCAATGCAAAAATGTCTGAGGTATTCTAGTACAGGTGGAAAATTGTTTATAATGCTGTTGCTGAATACACAAAAAGCACAGATTCAAAATACAGCAGAAATATAATCTACACATCAAAGAAACTCAATATAGTATCCACCTCTAAAAGAAAAACAAGACCTTCTGGAAGTAGACAATGCTCTGTACACATATTTGTCTTTCTGCTCCATTTATTGTATGACTCTTTCCCAAGGGATATTTTCCTTACAAAAGACAAAGGTTACACTGGACACAATGCATTTGCGAACCCAATGTTCCTATTTTTCATCAGCCATTTGCTGTTTGTACATTGGATAGTCATTACAGTAACATCTACGCATAAGCATGAAGCAATTATCAATGTAATGGAACAGAACGTTTTTGTGTTTAGTCCCTACAATGAAAGTAAATGGGATCCATTGTTGTTTGACTTTCAGTCTACAGATGAAAATAGTTTTTGGAACATCCTTCAGAACAGCCACTCAGAACACCGTATAAACCAGGAAAGAACAGCCACTCAGAACATTCATATTACAAAAAAAAAACTGTACAACAACGACACCAACAGGTAAAGCATATTACAAAAAAAACTGTACAACAGCGACACCAACAGGTAAAGTTACAGAAGGAGTCCATGTCTCTCATGCCTCCCCTAAGTCCATTGAGTTTTAACAGATTCATTAAAGCATGCTGTGGGTTTGGTGGAGGGAAACTGAGAATGAATGGGTGATATGATTGGATTTGACTGGTTATGATCGGCTGTGATTGGTTCATGCGATAACAGCAACACCCTGGATAACACCCACCACAATCATGGCATTTGTTTTGCATGGGCATCTTGCATTATTCTTTTTAAAGTAAAAACCAAGTTTAAAACCATGTTGTGCATAAACTTAGAGTTCCAATGCTTCTTTCTTTAAATATGTGGATTTATAATTTAGTGCTCAATCATACTTTGAAAACTACGCTCAAAGGAAAAGATCAGATGAAAAAAAATCTAGACATTTGGTTTTTATTTCATTAAAAGTCCTTAAAATAATAAAATATAGAGCTCTACTGGCTTGGTTCACAGAATTATACAAAAAGCATTTTTAGCTCCAGCTTTGAAAATAGTCTCTTTTGCAGTTTGTTCAAATCCTTGACAGACCTTCTTAATTGTTAATGCTCTCTGTTTCCTACTAGTCACTGTTTCACCACCCACAGGTCTGAGTTTTAACTTTTAACTCAAAGTGAAACAAATAGCAGCATCCATGGACAGAGGAAAAAAAGGGGGGTTGCAATTTATATTGGGTTTGAATTTCACACCGGGTGCCTAGTTCTGTTAGATTGAGTCCGGCTTGCCAGCTCTTCCTAGGTGTCTTACCTGGCAGACTAATAGCCCTATTTCCTTTTCCTACTCGAACACATCATCCTGTCCAACACAGGGATGTCCGTGACACATCGCACTTCCGGAGTGACAGAGTCGCTTTGTCAGAGTCTTTCTAAAATCAGGTACACAAGATTTAAAGTGCTCTGGAAGTACAAAGGGACAAACAAGGTGTAACATCCCCTCCGTTTGATTCTTTTGGATCAGATTTAACGATACGATAAAGTCGAGTGAGTGTGCTACCTAGGTCAAAACGACCAAAGTAAATCTACTGGGATCAATTCCATTACACATCTCTGAGTCATTGCACACTAGAGACTCCAGCGATCAATTCTTAATCGAGACATCAAAGCAACCACACTACTGTTCTTCCCATATACTGCCTTTCTGAGACGCTGACAAGAAAAAGAGTGTTAACACAAAGACAGGATGATTGTAACTATGAATCACAGTGCAAAATTTGACTTATGTGTACTTTCAAAAACATCTCTCGATCAGTTCGCTTTGACAGTCACACTGAGACTTGTGAGCTGTGAATTTGCCTTTCTCAGATCAAAAAAGGTGAGATTTGCCTCATGTGCTGTTCTTCTCACTTCACTGTTACTCAAGAGACGTCAGGGTTGTATTGAGAGTATCGAAAGTCCCTCAGAGTCATGGGATGATGTCTTTGCCCCAACATGCCGAGGGCTGCAACATCTCTCATCTGCCCGGTCTGATCTCGTCGCTCCCTGCTGTGACAGAACGGCCCGTAATTAATCTCTGGAGCGGGAACAATGAGACTGCAAATATCAAGTTTCAGATTTGTAGGGGTTAAGGCTGTTTGGCACAAAGTAGAGCTGGGCCCGAATCACTCTGGTGACATTTCTAACACGATGAGTTAATAAAAAAAGAGAAAGTGGTTGAATGAATTGGACCAAAACTTTTAGTCAGCTCTTCATTATGCTGATTAAACAGTCAAAAGCACTTTGGCATCAAATTGACACTACAGTTAAAAAAGACAATGATAGCCAGGCTTACAGTGTGTTGCAGAAAAAGTTAAATGTTTCTTAACCTTTGGTCACATTATGGTGTATCACTTTTGTCTTGTTGATGTATTAATGTAAAAACTGATGGCAACAGTCAAAACAGTAAGATTACTGAATTATTATACCTAGCAGTGTACTGTAAATACAGCCACTTCTTTGTATGGAAGCCTGTTTCCAAGTAAAAACAAAATTAATAATGTTATTGCGACTCTTTATTTCACAATTCTGACTTTATTTCTCACAATTCCAAGTTTATATCTCGCGATTGGACTTTTTTTTCCACAGGATCATGATGAGTTTATAACACAAAATTCATACTTAATTTCTAGCAATTCCATTGACTTAACATCAAAATTACTTTTTTCTCAGAATTGTGAGTTTGGATACCCCACAATTCAGAATTTTTTCTCGAAAATCTACAAGTTTAACACACTTCTGACTTTACTTCTAGCAATTCTGAGTTAAAATCTCGTAATTTTGAGTTTTCATCTTGCAGCTGATTTTTGTTATGTCAGAATTCCAAGGTAACATCTTGCAGTTTTGGGTTAACAATTCTTACATTTTTCTCAGGTTCAAAAGTTTACGGCACAAAAGTAAGACTTTATTTCTAGCTACTCTGTGCAGAATTACTCTGTATTTACTCTGTAAAATCTTGCAATTTTAAGTTAAGATCCGAGTTTATATGTCTTTCAAGACATGCCAAATTTCATTGACAAAAGGATCTGTCTGTATCACAAAATGCATATTTTGTTTAAGAAATGTTTTGGTGTATTCCATTTTAAATGAAGTCAGGAGTGTCTGTGTGACATTGGTATTGACCTCTGACATTTTGTTCATGCCATAAAGCTACATATAAGTAGGCTACTTGTTAAAACACAAAAAAGCTACTCTCTCTGTCACTAAAACAGCTAACCGACTGTTTACGAAAATACATGGTGGCTGAAGAACACTTAGCAAACGGTGGCTGAGGGAGATGCAGTAATTATTCCCTCCACTGTCAAATCAGAAATGCACCCTGGCGTGCCGTAAACAGCAGCACCTGTGAGCTCAGGAACAGACCTGTTGTCTAAATGCTGTCAGCATCGCCTCTTTGACTCACCGCGAGCTGCTATTGTGTGAGACAGACAACAGTCACAAAAGAACCACCTGAGTTTTTCTATGCTGGATAAGCCTTTGGTTTCTTAATTCATATTCAACAGGTCAAATCTTCAAAAAAAAAAAACATCTGTATTTGTCAAATCGATCATGTTTACTGAAAATCTCACCTAGGAGGATAAATATCATAATATGGTCTTATTCCTAAAGTCAAGTCTTTTCCTGCAGGTCAGTGCTGTCTGACAGACAGCTATTTACTCAGGTTATTAAGAATCACAACAAGTACAAAACATCCACAATACCAGGGTATAAGCATAAGTAATGTTTGACCAAACATCCTGGTCCAGGTCTTGTGTGTTCCACGAAAGCGTATTTTAACACATACTCAGCAAATAGACTATTAACGCAAGACTAAAGTGCATAAGCTAAACAGACATGCAATGAGTCTTCCAGTTTTTACAGTCAAAAGACTGAGCATAATGAAATCGAAAAATCCTCAATGTGCAACACAACAGGAAAAATGTCACAAAACACTTGCACTGACACACAAGGACAAACTTTCATTGCCATTGCCTCTTAACTGCATAATGCTTGCAGGCTAACATTGTATGTTGCGAAAATATAAATATAGGCCTCTATTCCAGATGGCATTAGAAGTGCTGAAGCTCCAGACTTCATTTCCAAGGAAATAATGTTAATTATGCTTTTAACACTGAATACAAACAAGTTCTATTCTGGGTACTAATAAAGATATATGAGAAAAGTGTTTGAAAAAAGATAGTTAACTTAAAATAAAAAAACCACATACATTCAAATTCAATTTTTAGGCCTGGTTGCTTTTGCGGTTTCAAATAAAGTGAGACAAATTCAATAAAATCTCCCCCACAAATATTTTGTTTAAATTACAAGTTTGTGGTTTCTGGAAAGGAATTATACTAAAAATTCTGGGGATCTTTTTTTGTTGAAGAACACATTTTGATTTGTCGTTTTTAAATACACACATAGATAAACACATAAATAAATAATCATTATGTTTGTCCAGAAAAACCATAAAACATGATAAATGTACTTTTCTTTGATTATTTAATCAAATTTATTTTTCTTCCACCATTGCCAAACAAAAAGTCTAACATATTTTGTGAGAGTGTGCCTTGTTTCTAAGGATGTTTACATATTTTCACTGAAGAACAAGATTGAATTTTTCTGTAGCACAGGTTGCATGTAAACTACAGTAGGACACCTGTTTGGTTGCTGTTAAAAAGTACAACAGACACTTTACCATATGTCAGTGACTGTAATGAACACATAAGAGCTGCATCCTAATAGGCTACTCACGATCTGTGATATAATATCAAAGCATCATTCATTCATGTGGTTCATTCAATGTTCTTCAAAATCATAAGTACTAGAATCCCTTGAATCGTTCAAAGCGCCTCAAAAATGCTGTCTAGCCTACGTAGGCTATTGAGTTCAGTATGTTTTGAAACACAGCCACGAGAAGACACACTTACCAGATTCAACACCGTTTCCACTATATCTCTATTGCTGACCTCGCCGACTTGAATGAGACCGGTGAGAACTGCGAATTTCGTCTTGATATTCCGAATCGGAACCGAGGGGTTTATCACCCCGGCCGGTAGCACCACCGATCCGGAGCAAGACATCATCATCATCAAGTCACCGGTACCGGAGCCAGCGGTAGCTCCGTGCTGCCTGTGGCCGGGAGGAGGTGCTCTGTCGCCCGGCGTGGCCACCGGCTGAACGCTCGCCATATCCTATCAGCCGCGGTGTTTAAAAACAGCGCTGTATCATCAAGAACAGGAGGTGTTTTGGTCAAATCAAGTTCGATGAGATATCTACAGCCACTTTAAGGGAAAAAAAAATCTCCGATAGTGATTTAGTATCCACCGGCTGTGCAGTAAGAGTCCAAACCCATGTGGCAGGTTCACAGTATACACACTACAGGTCTACAGATGCTCCGCACACTGTACTTCAGCTCTTGCTTCCCTCTCTGATTTGTGTTCAGTGATGTAGTATGTGGGCTTGCATTACCCAGCTGGGTGTACCGATCAAATGTTTCTCATGCTGGGAAAACGCCCTCTATGTGCAGTAGACTACCGTAGGCTGCAGTGTGCGTCCTGTCTGCACCTTCATGGGTCGAAGGGAAGATACAGATCACAGATGGATCATATCGATCAAACAGGTAAATATGGGAAGCTAGACGGAAGCAGAAGATCTTTAGAATACGGCGCAGCAATCAACATGAGCCAATTTAGAATAAATGACTTTTTCTCTAAAACAGACAGATAGATAGATAGATAGATAGATAGATAGATAGATAGATAGATAGATAGATAGATAGATAGATAGATAGATAGATAGATAGATAGATAGATAGATAGATTATCATCATCATCATCATCATCATCATCATTATCATTATTATTACACGAATTGGTCAAACACAGCAATAATATTCGCCATATTAATATGGCAACGCTATCCGCTACTGAAGCTTGCGCCATCCGCTAAATAGATATTTAGTAAAAATATTTATTTATTTATTTATTTATGAAGTATAGTTATAAAAATCGCGAATGGTAGCATATATTAATCCGCTCATCCTCATAACTGAAGTGCACTCTAAAATAAAATAAAATAAAATATTTTAGAATATTTTACTAAAATTATGGTCATTATCATCAGATGTGCATAAATATTTAGGCCTACCTAAATATTTGTGTCTGTCTCCTGCTGTTCACTAATGGCTGACTGACTGTAAATGACCATGACAAAAGACACGTTAATAAGGATCACTGGTGCAATCAATACATTTAATATGTGACACTTCTTTAAGAAAACCATTCTGCACTTTTAAATTATAGCCTATATGTGCAGCTACATGTCTTTGTTAGGGAACTTGGACTTTTTGAAGTGCAGCAATAACCTTCACACCCTCATGAGGGAAGGTTTCAATCTTTTATTTAGATGAAATTAGTAAATGATAAGGAAACATAAAAAGTCTGACTACATTACAGTGAAATTAACGATGTTATAAAGATTTTAGAATGAACTGGCAAATGTTGGACCTGACTTGATTACTTCTGATCCATTGCCTGCTGAATGAACAAACAGTGTACTGCATGATAAACACAGTGTTGTGTTTCACAAAATAAACGTTTAAACTGGTGATTAACATGACCATGATTTTGTTTGTTTGCTTGTTAAGTGTGGATCTGTCATTTCACAACTGTTTTGATTCACTGTGGTAAGAAGATATTATTATGTCAGTCTGATGCTATATAAGCCACACAGTTCACTGACAGAGGCCATCTGATGGATTTATTCTTCGGCTGTCGGGTGAAGTGTGTGTGTGTGTGTATATATATATATATATATATATATATATATATATATATATATATATATATATATATATATATATATATATATATATATATATATATACAGTACCAATAAAACTGGCAGTCATTTGAGAGGAGGGGAAACTTCGTCATAGATAAACACTGACATCTAGTGGATAACAGAAGTACTTCCCCAGTTTCAGTATGGCAGGTTCATTTTGAGCACATGCTGGTACAAAATAAATAAAACAATGAACTAAAAAAAACATTTTTGAAAAAAGTATCTTATATATTAATATTACAATTTATTACAATTGTGTTAATATATCTTAATATATTCTGAGTTGGTACACAAGAAACATTTTTCTTATTATAATTGATGTTAAAAACCAGTTGTGCTGCTAAAAATGTTTGTGGAATCATTTTTCTTCATGAATGGATTTATAGAAAGCTCAAAAACAGCATTTAAAAATATATATATAGTCTTTGTTATAATATTGATAAATGTCTTTTTTTTTTTTTTTCAAATAAATAAATAGAAATCTCCTGACCCCAAACTTTTGACCAGGTGTTATATGATTTTGATAATGGTTATGTTGTTATTTTTATGAAAAACTGATATTATATCAATAATCATGTAGGGAGAAAATAAGCATCAAAACAACAGTAAACAAATTAATATTAATTCATTTACATAGTTTAATTAAAAATCATTGTCTCTTTGTCATTAATGTAATCAAGTACTACAAAAGCAGGTCTGAGAAAATCAAACCCAAGTCATTTTGCCAATCTTTTAAAACAAGCAAGTACAAATTCCATAATATTACACCCATTCTTGGACAAACATTAAAAAAGAAACAGAGAAAGCAAAGTAACTCAGCTTACAACTGAGTAACATTTTGTACCATATGTATTAAACTGATATCTGTGCAAAAGGAGATATCAAACACATGTATACATAATATTCGTACTACATGAGCAATTAAATATATATTTATATAGTCTATACAAGATGTGTGTGTAGATACACACATACACACAAATACAAACAAATCCATACATGGACATGCGGTGCATGCATGTGCAAATATAGCTTTCTTTTTTTAATTAAATAAAATATATGCTTCCCAGAAGCACTTAAGAGCTTAGGTGTCCTATACATTGTATAAGATCATATGAAAGAATAAAATAATTAATTATAATACAAATAACAATAGTTACAATAAGATAATATTAAAAAATGGACACTCTAAAGGTACATTGGTAAGTTGACGACGTTCCCATTTGGGTTTATTACCCAGACCAGGCAACTCTGCCCATTGTGCAAAAGGGCAGAAATTTATCAGGGTTCATAGAGTCACAGAACTGAGATTTCAGTTTCCAGAATGATAACAGGGCTCAAATTTTTGTTTCTGGACCCTCTGTGTGGATTGGCTGGAAGGAATTGCGAATACGAGCAGCCTCAGCAGCGCAAAGGTGTCCGAATGCTTTGTTATACCATTCTGGAGTTCTCCCCCTGAAAGAAAAAATTATGCAGAATGTTAAATTATTACAGAATGTGTGTGTGTGTGTGTGTGTGTGTGTGTGTGTGTGTGTGTGTGTGTGTGTGTGTGTGTGTAAGAGAGAGTCAGTCAGCTATATTTACTCACTTCAGGTCCACTCTGCAGATGTGGGTGAGTCTGGACTTGCCAGAGCCACAGGGCTCCAGTAAGTAATTGGATTCCATCACTATTGCTCTGATGCCCCCTATAGGCGGACAGTCCTCATGTTCAATAGACAAGGACACCAGAGAACATGTCCCCCGCGGCAGATCCGTCCTCC
This sequence comes from Cyprinus carpio, assembly GCF_018340385.1. Taxonomy (NCBI): domain Eukaryota; kingdom Metazoa; phylum Chordata; class Actinopteri; order Cypriniformes; family Cyprinidae; genus Cyprinus; species Cyprinus carpio. Next base: position 21,936,561 of record NC_056611.1, read on the forward strand.
ACGACCTGAGCACAAACACCAGCGTTAGTTTATAAAACATTGCTGCAGTAAACTGTGATTTAAACTGTAAATGCATCCACCCATAATACAACATTTTTTTTTACCACTCTATAACTCTCTACCACTTTATAACTTTCCAGTAATTCTTATTTGCTTTGTAAGGATATTTAAAAATTGTTTTATAGGAACTGTTAGGAATATTTTGTGTGAGGTACAAATCCATAGAAACATAAATTCATATGAGAATATATATTCATGTTTTATTTATATTCCTATTTTTAATAAATGTTCAAAAAATTGTTTAATTATAGTTAAATATATTTGTGTGTGTGTGTGTGTGTGTGTGTGTGTGTGTGTATGTGTAAGTATGTGTGTGTGTGTGTGTATATATATATATATATATATATATATATATATATACATATATAGTTTTTCCTGTAGAATTTTGTATGAAGTTTTCGCTAATTTCTGACTTTCCCAGGTGTGGAACTGACAAACTTTTACATTAAATTATATATTTCGGTTGACTTTCCAGTAATTTATAAAAATCATTTTATAGACACTGTTAGGCTTTTTTTCTGTGAGGTAAAAATCAATATTATATATAAAATCTATAATCATTAATATATCAAATATTGCTAATATTCATTACATATATATTAAATATAATGTAAAAATATAATGACATTTAACATAAATACCATTAGAAAACATGGGAATATTGTGAGATATATGAAATGATTCAACATAATGTTGCTAGTATTCACTACAAATATGTATCATATAATTCAATTTAAAAATGTAATATTATATATTTACAGTATATATACGTTTTTTTTATTGTTTTCTTTTACATATTAACATGAATTTCCTCAGTCTAAAACTACAAAAATTCATCAGAATTCTCAGGTTTTATATCACCGTGGGATCCATGTTATCTCATTCATTTAACCACAGCTCCAAAAAAAAAAAAAAAAAAAAAAAGTGACTGGACCCACCTGAGCACTACAAAGTCTCTGCTGGGATGAGGAGGCATACAGTTGAGGACATATTGGAACACTTCTGTCTGCCTGTCCAGAACCTCACACACTTTCCAATTCATCAGATCCACGTCCCATAGGTGGCGTTCCCGAAGAACACGGTTTAGAACCACCGATGGAGGGGCTTCCACCTCCACCGAGACCCGCCAACGCCGCAAAGGGTTCCCATCACCCACCGAGTTAAACCAGGGAACTTTACTTAGCATTCATTATTAGTATTATTAAGATTTTCTGTAATGTTTATATCCTGTTGTGCTTAAGTCTGAATTTTCCAATCACACCTTCTTATAGGACAGCTCTGTGTTGCCGGTGCTCTGGCAGGACACCCAACCTTTGGCCTTTTCCCGTGATTCTTTGAGAAGACCCTGTAGCCTGGCCTCCATGAATGCAGGCCAAGAGCCTTCATCTTCCCCCTCTTCTTGCCGCTTGCAGAGCTCCTCAATCGTGGGAGCCTGAAGCTCGGCCTCCACATAGGAGTTTTGTGATTGTGTCACCATTTCATGTGGAATCTGAGGGAAAAGAAAACAATTCATGGTCTGCTTTAGATGTAATTGAAAAGGCAAATAAAAACAGAAAATTAGATTTGTGGGTGTAATATTTGTGTTATAAAATACACATTCCAGTACTTGAAAGAAAGTAGGTCAAATCATCATCATGTGAAATGTGTGTCTCACCTCAAACAAGCGGTTGCACTCTGTGATCATATGTGCCAGGCCCTGAGTGGCAGCCAGATTTTCATTCAGGTCCTTTTGGTCTGGCCTCCCTGTAGCATATTTTTTCTGCATCTGCATAGCTCTGTAGACAAATTAGAAAATGCTTTAGTTAAGATAACAAATTTTAATAAAATAAATTTCAATAATTTAAGTAACTTTATAAAAAAAATTTTTATTTTTTTTTTACATAATATAGTCCATATTAATTATTTGGAAATCTTATCTGCCATTTATTTGAAAAAATAATTGCTGAAAGTATTGCTTTAACACATCACAATATTTTATGATATATATATATATATATATATATATATAAAATTAATTTTTGGATGGATGGATGAAATGAACCGTATGTATCATAGTAGACTGAGAGAAGATATGTTATTTACTTTGGTGCAAGATTGTCCTTCTTCAGGATGTTGAGATGAAAAAGTGAAGGTGCCAGACACACTGCGATATTCATGGGTGTCATTTGATTCTCTTGCACGGAGGAAGTGACATCGCTCAGGAAGCAGAGCAGTGTTTGCAGTACCTCTCTGTTTTCATCTGACATCAGCATGATGGCTGCCTGTACAGCCTGTAAGCGCTGCTCTTTGGGGACATCTAAAGAGGAGACAAGGATCAGATAATTAAAGGAAGTCTGTGTTTTCTTCTTCCTAAATTCATGAGATGGATGTAGGAGAGGAGTTAGAGTTAAGAAGCATTTTTTACATTGGTAAATGTGGAGGAAGGTTTCGCCCAGTTTGCTGGTCAGAAGTGGCTCAGGCAGATCCCTGAAGAACTGTTTGACCATGTCGGCCACATCGTACGCAGACTGGTCTTCATAGTTGACATCATCTGGAGAATTCTCATTCATCTGTCTGAGAGCTTGGATACGAGACTTCACTCCTGACTTGCGAAATAGACCCACCTAAGAAACAGGAGAATTTTATATTGTGAATTTTCTATTTGTTTTTACATTGTAAATAAGAAATTGGACATTGGAAATTGGTCTCTACATTAACATTTATTTACTTTATTTAAAAAAATATAATGATACTGTTTTCAGATTGTTATTAGATTTGTATACAGTTATACCACTGATCTGATGTCGCTCACTAACCTGATCGAGGCATTGGCTCCTGAGGTAGCGCAAAGCCTGCTGGATACCAAGAGGTAAAGGTTGACCGAAGCGTTGCACATGCACAATCAGTGGAACCCCGAAAACATTCTTATCCTTATAGTCTGGAACCTTCATCCTCTTCATAAACTTTGGCACAGACCTGAGAGATTCAAAACACCACAGCTGAAAAAAATGTGTTGGGCTTTTATACAATATAAGCATCTCTTTCCCCAGGCATCTTTTATATTTTATGTTTTGGGAGTAGTAAAGTCATCAATACAATTATAATACTCTGTATGAACAGTGAAGGTTTCATCACAAGTTTTTAAAAGCAGAGTGCAGTAACAATAGTGACCAGTAGAGGGCGAATGGATTCGCGTTTACTAGCGTTTACTTACTGCTAGTCCCACTTGAGCATTAAGCTACAGTAAAACAATAACATAAAATCTCATAGGATATGAACATTTTTCCAACAGATTCTTACCAGGTCCAGCCATGTTTGTTGGACATGGAGTACTTCTCCATAATGGCAGTCAGTCGGAGCAAGGAAAATTTCTGTAGCATGCTAAGCTGGGCCGCAGGTTGGCTGGTAATCTGGAGAGAGGCGACCGAATGGCTGAGGCGGTTGGAAATCTGGAAGCTGGGCCATCGCAAGCTAAACAAAGAGCAGGGAACCATGTTAGGGATTGAAATCTGGGCTGAATGAATGGGTGATTTTGAGCACAACCACCTAAAATAGCATTTAAATCTACAACATAAGTGTACATGCACAAACATACATGCTATTTCAATCAGTGAACCAATCCTATCCAAACTTTATAGTTCTGAATCCCACACATATAGCATAGAATTGTTAGCTCTGAATCTTACCGTCTTGGTCTGGTAAGTGAAGCCCCAACACCGGAGTCTCTCCTTTCCCTCATTCCTGTTGATTCTGTTTCATTAAGTGACACCCCATCCCTGTCTACATCACTGGGGGTTGCCTGATCCTCCATCACTGAGTGTCCCTCAAAATCCAATGTGATCTGGCTGGATGATTGCAGGTCACCTTGCCTTTCGTCAACAAGATTAACTCGCTCCTTCCCCGCGTTTTCACTGTTAGGCAGTACATTTTTGGACCAGTGGTCCACGATCTGTTGCAGCCCATTAACATGCTGCAAAATATCATCCAAATGTGGGAAAAGGTCTTCCTTTTCCAAGTCTATGAGGTCACCAGTGCTGGCATAGAGGTGTGAGCCAGGTACATTGTCGTAAATACTGATCCGACTGCCTCGGGTGCTGCATTGTGTGACGGTTCGAGGTTCTTTGATGCTAGGTGGATGCTGGACATCCGAGTCAATGCTTGCCGAGTGCCAGTTAATAGAAGTTGCTGTTGAGGGTGAAAGACTCTCGATTGACAGAGCTTTAGGAAAGGTTCCAGGCTTGTGATCCTTAGGGATATGCACCACCAGGTCCTCGTAAGAGTGGAACTCATTGCGTCGGTTCTGCTCAGCCACACGCTTACCCTGAATGAGACTGGAGAACACATCCAAGTCCTCCAGGTACATCCCACTGCGCTTGTGATCAGCCCGGTGGACATTGCGCTCCTTCATGTTTGGCGTACTAACGGCACTCCCACTGGACTGGCTGCTGCTCCCTTCACTGCTAGACTGGGAGGGCAACCTCATGTCTGAAGGTGGCTCTACTAGACGCACGTCTCCATGGATGATCTCCACACAGCGGAGAGTTTTCACAGTCTGGGGTTCTTGTTGGAGAACTGGGCCACTTATAACAAGACTCCTGTTCCCTCCACCCCCCATTGCTCCCCGTGACTGCAAAGCTTCCATGCGCCGTAAGAACTCCTTAGCTCGAGTCCGTCCTCGCTTGCCATGCTTTACAGGCAGCGAACCGTAGCTCGAAAGTTCTGAAGAGAGATGGGCTACACCTAGTGATGTGTGGTCAGGCATGGCTCCAGAGTCCGAGCAGGTGTGGTGTGAGCTGTCCAAGTCTTCCACGCTGTGCCCACGAAAGCCACCACTGCCGCCGCTGCTCTCGCTGTGGATAGAAGAGATCTCCGGCTCGCTCAAGTCTGTCAGAACACTCTCGCTGCTGGTCGTTGTCCGCAAGGCAGAGTTTTCCCCTGGGTTCTTGTTCTCCACGCCCCTCAGAAGGCAACTGATGTCTTGGAGCCTGGACCAGCGGCGACTGCTCCATTCAAAGGTCCATTTGTCACTGATGGCAAAGAGGTCATCTTCATCTGAGTCTTCACTCTGCAGGTTAACAAGGAAATGCATAAATATGCCTTTATTTTTATTGCCATATCTTTTACTACAATAGCAATTCAACTCAAGACTTGAATACCACCACAATCCTTTTTTTTTTCACTGTCTCTTTTTTTCCTTTTTCCTTCCCCACAATCCAGAACCCCCAGAGGTAATAGTTTAGATTCACTCAAATGGGTTTTTCATGTTTTCAAAGGGCACATTCCTTCCTCTGTTAAATGATTACATAACCAGTGTGATAAATCACAGTTTCTATTCAATATCTTTAGGTGATACAAAAAGAAATACTATACTTTAAGAGAGTTATATCAGTTCACACAAAGACAATGCTAGTGGCATTCTCGTTTATCAAGTTTATTGTGATAATAAAGTAATGAAGTGGTTTTATAGAGATAGTACACATGGCATTTTGCACTAGTCACTAGCATCTTTATAGGCATGATAACCATTCTGATTCTAGCAGCAAACCCGCTAGAATATTAAATCACTAGAACAATACACATTCCCAGGTTTAACAGAAAAAAATCACTTACTTTTTTCTTGGGAAGGTTCACATCAAGTTTCATAGAGGCACACTTGTTTAATGTATTCAGTCGCCTGAATGGGGGAAAAAATAGATAATCATTTAAAATCCTTTCCCTCCGACTGGCTTTATTTTGCATGGCACATACAGTGGTGATGTGGACACAATATTAGCAGAGCACAGCATTCAGTGGCCGTTCCTAATATAATCAAGCTATGAGATCTATGTCCCTGCTATCCAACACTCAGCTCTGGTGAGCAGCAAACCTAATTAAGCACAATAATTGGCCAATGTCCTACTCTCTCTCATGGCCGTTTGCTTTTAATTGGCGAAAGCTTGCGAGCTGCAGTTGTCATGGTTTTCAATGGCCCTCAAGAGCAACTAATGTGGTGTTGATTCCAGCTGCCACATAGTCACTCCTCCAGGTCTGAGAGGCCTGTTTTTCCCCTCAAATTCACAAAACCCTACAAAAAGCATAAGAACTCGCTTTTCTTTGAAGCCATTCCCAAAACCTCCTGAAATAGGTTTTTCTCTTTCAGTCACTTGCGTGGTCCGTCAAATATGAAAAATTAATTTGGGATCAAAGTAAAGCAGCTTTCTGAGCTTTTGACAAAGTCGTGGGCTCAAGCTTCTCCTTGAAATAGTCTGTTTGAATTACAGGGCATTAGTTTCACTTACAATTGTTCATAATAAAGGTCTTAAAGCAACACTGCAACATTTCAATATTTCCAATAAAAAGTAAAAGAAATAAGGACGTCTCATCCTGATCCAAAAGCATTTGGGGAAGATTTATTAAAGGCTGTTAATGCTATAAATGGAAATGCACTGCGTGACTCAAGTATGCATGGAAACCAAGCTGATGTTTGTGATGTAATAATCATGACATTTTATGACTCTTTATATTGTTCCGTGGTCTGTGTGTGTGCTGTGACAGCAAAAACTTCAGAAATAAAACATTACACAGTAATGATGTAATGTAGAGAGCAGAAAGACACTGGCCGCAGTCAATGGAGAACAATCCACTTAAAACTGGTTCCAGCAAGATAAGACATCATTATAATTTTTTACATCGTTTTTGTTGAATATACTTATTTCAATATTTAACTTTTTTAAGAAGTGTCATTGCTAGCATGATAGTTTTTATTTTGGTATTAGGAATTGTACTGTTATTGGTATTGACCACTGAATTTTTGGTTTCACATGAACCCTACATTTGACAAAGGATTATCAAAAGGGTACTGCAAGGACTTTCTGACAAAGCATTTATTAAATGCTGCTTAATTTGTGAACTAAACATTTAGCATGAGTCTTCATCAGCAAATTGTAAAGAGAAAAGCGTCGAAAAGAGGTTAAAGACATGAGCTTTGTCACTGGTGCTTGCAAACATCCATAGCTAACAAACTCCTCTGTGCTCTTACTGGGCATGTCTTGCTAGAATTGTTTATGGAGTTGTTCCCCTCCGGGGGCTGTAGAAAAGTGAGAAGTCAGGGGGAGAGGTGGGAATGTCGGACATTGTTTCCTACACAACAGTAAACAGGTTTGGAATTTCGATGAGTTGCTTAAGGGTTGTTTAGAGTCACAGTAGACCGGCTTGAGTATGCCCCCAACGCTCTCCTACCGGGCTAGTCTCCAAGGCAACCAAAGTCATTGGAGGGTCTTTTCATCTTAATTTGGGAATTCAAATTCAGTGTCTAAACAAGAGGAAAAAGCTAACTCATTGAGAACATTCTGTACTTTATTTCTAGGGAAACATAATGAGTGTAATTTACAAACTTTGAGTTAGTTGTTGCTTTAATCGTGACATTATTTACTTCTAAATTACAAGAAGATTGACATGAGAGAAATTATATAAGACTTGAGCTTAATAGGTGCAATACACAATGACACAATGAAAAATGGACTTTTATCTTCATTGTATCCTCAACCACTGGAAAATAAATGTTTTAGATAGTGGTCGCAGATCTAAATAAAATTCTGTAATCGATGATAAGTTAATTATCATCAAATTGTCTTTATAAAAGGTCATCTTTTTTATTGCTATCAGTATTGCATCTGTTAAGCTCAAAACTGGTGTAGTTTCTCTCATGTCAGTCTTAATCTAGGGAAGAAGTAAATAATGTCATGATTAAAGCAACAACTGACCCAATAAAGTTTGTAAATTACACTCATTATATTTCCCCAGTACAGAATGTTCTCAATGAGTTAGTTGTCTTCTTGATTAGAGACTGATTTTAAGGTGTTCATTAGGTTCTCCAAAGACTTGGCTACTGATTTAGACTGATTTGTTTAGGAAGCACAGAAGACAACAAAGATGCCTCAGTCCTTACCGACATAGAGGTTCTACAAGGTCTTTGTCTAAGAAGTCATGGTCTTTCTTCACAGGAGAGATGTCAATCGGAAATTGAGAATCTGTAAAGAAACACAGGCATATCCCATTTCAACAATTAAGTTCATTATAGACAAACACTGGAAAAAACAGATGTCTGTTAGGGACCGTAATGATTTCCCTCTGATTCGTTAATAGGCCAATCTTGCATGTTCACAGCAAACACAGAGGAATCCAGGCGCCCACACTCTTAAAAAAAAACCCTGACAACACATTCTTTCCGAAGCGATAGCCAAGGCAAAGAGAGTAGCTAACTTGTTTTAGACTTCCAGATGCTAATAAAGTGAGACATGGTTTGCCCCCCAAAATCTGAGCCTGGCTTTGAGAAGCCATTACGTCTTCTACAGAGTATGGTGTCCAACTTATGTAACGGGGTGACTGGATCCAGACGCTGCTGAAGCTGACATTCCACTGGTACAATTAAATGTTTCATCATATTTTTTGCTTTTGTGGAACGTAAAAACACAGATTCAGAAAGAGGCACAGTGTTCTGGTTTTAAACTGCTGGAAATTCCAAAACAACACTTATGAGGAGACGCATTATGGGAAAATTCTGTTCTGCACATTGATTCCGTGACTGCGATGAGACAACAATGAAGTATTAATATTAAAAATGAACAAAGAATGTGTTGTATAACCTGACACCATTTTTCTTATGTAATAGGCTGCAAATTCAATTATTTTAAAAATTGTGGGTATGAAAGTCAAAAATATTTTCAAAATGCTTAATTTTTTAAATTATTGTTAATTTTGGTACAAAATTATTTTGTGAGCCTATGTTTTATTTCCAGGTTTAACATGGTTGCAGACTTTATATTATATTATATTATATTATATTATATTATATTATATTATATTATATTATATTATATTATATTATTATATTATATTATATTATATTTATTATTTTATATTATATTATATTATATTATATTATATTATATATCCAGATGTGGAAATGCACTTCTAAAAGTATAGGAAATGGAAAAGAAAAAAAATTTCCCACAATTTTTTCCAAAGACTAACACTCCAAGATCAAAAGCGTTCGCCAAGGGCAAGTGAAATGGCAGTGTTTTTGTGGCAAGGTTATTCCCATGACCTCTGTCTCTCTTTGAAGATGTCAAAGTAAAGTATGTTCAACAAGAACCAGTTTTACCAGTGACCTATAATACCTCTCAGCATTTCAAAAAAAAAATACATATCTGTATGAATGAATTACCAAACAAAACATACTTTTATGAGGTGGGTTACACAGGGAAATGAATAAGCTAAAAGCAGTTTAACATCATGAGGTCTGGCAGACATTAAAGTGCCCATTAACATGAGTCTGTCTCAACAACATCTTAAACAACATCCCACATTAAAAGCTTGTGTTTGCCCTAAATCAGGCTGACTTTGTGAGCTGACTGACATCATATAATTGTTTCGAAATCTAAATGAGAGCACCAGAGCTTCCCTCGAAACTTAACTATGGCTTTACAGCTGGGTGTGATAACATTTGTGAGGTTTTCCAAGTTTATTTTCTGGTGTGGTAAAGGGTTACCTTCAAAGAGTTGGGCGTACTGGGGGAATCCTGCTGCTCGTAGCCAGTCACAAGCTTCCTTTGCCTCAATTTCTGCAACACACAAAATGTTTGTACTTGTCAGACTCATAAAACATATTTATCTCTTCAATATATATATATATAAACAAAGAAAAAAAATCAGAAGGCCAGACTGCATTTTGAACTTGAGATGACCGCATAATAACAAAGTAAGGCATCTTCCTTAAATGTCTCTCTAAAACAAAGACAAAGCACTTCATATTCACATAGATTTTTTTGTGTAAAATAAAATTATCCACATTTTTGTGTATTTCAGTATTTAAGACTCTTAATATAGGGGACATCAATTTCCATTTGATTGCAATTTACTAAGTAGTGTAATGTCAAAATACTATAATTAAACTTAACTAAAAGTTAAAAAATTTTAACTTATTTTTATGTATATTATATTTATATGTATATATATTTAAACACACACACATATAATTTTTTTCCCACAGAAATGTGCTATATCTCTATGTTTAATATGTCTTATATTTTGAGCAAATTTGGTTTTCAAGTGAATTTAAGTTTTTTTCATAACTTTAATGTAAAGCAAAACAATGATACTGATTAAAAAATATTTGCAGTTGCAGTATGACAGGCAAAATGTCTTTGGAATCTTGCATCCTAGTAAGGGCACGTTGTAAAGAAACTAGGAGGACCTCTAGGATATTGTTTCATAGACAGTTATCTTCAAAACTATTTTTAGAAGAGCTTGTGTGCTCTTGGACAGGAAGAACGGGAGGGACAGAGAGAGAGAGAGAGGAGGTATTACATAACATAATCAGTTCTGTGTGATTTAATTATGTTTCTTTTCCTGCCACTGCATGAACAAGGTTTTTCTTGTAGATCAGGAACCATCCAGGTTACAAGATAATCTCACAGCCCTGTGAGCCTGTAAAGTCTGCTCGTAATCCTACATGATAAAAATGAGGACAGCTCAAGATCTTCAGGATTAAGAGATCAGTTACATATTGGCAACATGATCCTGTTCATATAACCAAAGACTTTTATGTGACACGTCCCAACAGACGTCAGCTGACGTAGAGCTTATGGAGAGTTAACATAATGTACAAGAATGTCTGAGGACTGAATGTCTGAAGCTCTTAGTGGTCGGCTTCGGAATAATGCTAGGAAACTGTGTGATTAATATAATCTGCCAGAGGGCATGGAACATTCATAAATATATTGATTTGTGGGGCCGTTAAACAAAACAACTGGTTTAGAGTTGACCAAAAAGGTCAAAGACCACCTGGTCATTAAAACACAAGATTATCCCATATGAAAATATAAAAACTTAAAGAAAATCACAAATGAGCAGCAATGATATAAATAGAGAGTAAATTGAGATTTTTGCAAAAGTTTCCATTTCTACTGAGAAAAAAACAAAACAAAAATCTTGTGTTTCCTTAAAAGTTCTCAATAAGGTCTCAAATTGTGCTCAGATTAGCCAATATTCCAAAATCTGCAATAAAAAGTCAAAGATTTTAATATGAATGCAAACATCTCTCGTCAACATATAATAATCAAAATCCACATTATAATAATAATACTAAAACTATAAAAAACAAAAAAATTCTAATTCTTTTTCATTTAATTTATTTGAAATAAATTTTAGCAGTCTGAGTCAAAGTTGATACTATCTGAACATCTATGTCAGTGTTTAAACTTGAAACAGCAAAATCTGATATTTATAAAACAATAAAAGACCATAAGCACATACTTTCCATTGTTTAAGTCTGCATTGCATTTCAACCAGCTATTAAGTAACTCAAGTTCATTGTCAACAAATCGCAATAAAAGACATCTACAAATGTAGCGCTCTACTTATTTTAATAAAATCTAGTGTAGAGCCTGTTTAATTAATTTGTCACTCAGTAAATACATAAAATATCATCCAATGCATTTTAACAATAATATTCTAGTATCTTTTTATGAGCACCAAACAAGATATTTTTAACAACCATTTGAATTATTCTCACCTGATTCAGCAATACAGTGACTCCATAAGGTCACCTTCACTTATTCAACTCCAGTAAATACAATGATGCAGCAGCACAGCTCAAATCTCAATACATCCTGAATCTCACACCAAACTGGTTGACGATCCAACTCATGCCCCAAAAGGGTCTCCCGCCCTCCAAGAGAGTAGTAGCTGCGTCAGAAAGCAAATCGCCTGGGTTTCCATTCATCGTATTGATAGTAACATGGATAACTGTGGTGAGAATTCCTGCGCAGCCTCCACCCAACTAAGATTACTGCTCTATTGTGTTACCTCCTTTACCGAACAATACGGTTTGTTCACTTCAGCAGCTCCTGTGAGAAGAACTAAATGCTTCAGAAGTCAATTGATATAAGATTGTTCTTTATGAGTGTCATGAAACTCTCAGCCTATAGCTACTAAGCAAAACTATAGCGGGAAGCTCTGAGGGATTTATCTGACAGAAGTAAACAAATGCATGTAACAATGAAACATACGCGCAAATATTAGCAGATAAAATGTCCTTGAGGTTCAAAAGCCCCTAAATACGACTAACTACAAAATACAAACATTGATTGTACGGACCTGTTTTTATAAGGTTCTTCTCTAAATATGTAACACAAACACTGTTTACTACCTTGTAGGTGATGCTCAAACATTTATTATTATCAGTGTTGAAAACAAAAACTGATCTTTTATGTTCAAAAGAATTTATTTGAAACAGAAATCTCTTCTAACATTATAAATGTCTTTAAATATCACTTTTGATCATTTAAAGCATGTTACTTCATAAAAGCACTAGTTTAAAAAAATAAAAAAATTAAAAAAAATACTGAACCCAAATTCACCAATTCACTTTTATTCTGATTCACAAGCTCTTTGTTTGATTCAGTTCTCTGATTCAATTTGATTTGATTCTCCAGTAGGTCTTGTCTAAAAGATGTCAGTTCTTGTCTAAAACATTTATTCAAACAATATGTAAAATTACTATAAATTAAAAAAACGCAAATGATAAACCCACATGACAGAGTCTACAAAACATGCATATCTATAAATCAAAACATATCTAAAGTCCCATAAAAGAGTAAACAAGGTTCTTTCAAAATAGTGGAAGTAACACAAAAATGGGTCACAAAACATCAGATAATTGTTCATCATATTTACACAACAGCACTATTTGGCAGTCAACACAGCGCCTGAAACTGAAAACTGAGTGCCATTCACCTGATTCAACAGGAGGTGAGGGAAACTCCTTTGTGACTAAGTGTCCATTCCCAGGAGTGCTAAGGGCAACTGTACGTCCTGTACTGTACAGTAACACTAAAAGTGTAGAGAATCCTTATCAAAATCCCACAGCTGCAGCCCGAAACCCAAGCTGGGAATTCCACGTCGCACAGCGTTCCGTAACACTATCCCAAAAGCTACTATTTCTTTTCCGTCATTGTCCTTTCTTATGGAATCGGAAGGATAAAGAGCTCAGCTACTGGCTTGCTGCCAGCAGGGGAACTCTCGCTTTCAAATGCAACCAAACTGCGTGCAGAGTTCGATGACTGCCACCACGACAATAACTCTGTAACACAATGCTAAAAGCAGAGTGCTGCTAAATTTGTGAGAAACACAGACACCTTCCTTTCCTCAATGAATAAGCTTATGTAAAAGGAGGCGGGATACGGTTTTCCCTCAAGGTCAGCCTTGGCACACGCTAGCACTTTGGCAAGCTGTCACAAGTCCCGTTAGGAACTTAATACAATGAATAAACTAGCATAGGTAATTATTTATGAAGCAATTTCTGAGAGAAAAAGCATAAAGACTGTTTTCTGTTTTATTTAATCTGTCACAATGTTAAGCTTCGCGGATGTGTGGATTCTGGGAATTATCCAAGAGTGATAAAATGAGCAATAAATCAATCCATCAGGTTTATTGCACTGACACAGAGTGGAAAAATAGATCAGTGAAATACGATAAAGTCGTAGATTTACTTACGAGAGACTTTCATCCTGGAAAAAAAAAAGTGTCCTTAAATGTTTAAATTTCTTCTTCCCAAACCATCTTTTCTGCTCTCTCCTAACTCTCTCCTCTTCTGCTTCTTTCTCTTCAGCTTTTGTGGTTCTCTCTCTCTTTCACTTCCTATTTCCCTCCCCTTTATTTTTCACTCCCTCTCTCTTTGATTTACTCCAACTCTCATTGGTTCTTAAGTCCGAGCCCCCTTCCAGCATCTCCCCCCTCCATTTTGCGTGCCTTCTTCGCTCTTCCACTTAAACCATCACAACTCACTTTTTCTCTCTTGGCACTGCCCTTTCGGACACCCTCCAAGTGGCAGGACATTGGCAATATGGGACTTTCTTTTCTTGCCGTCTTATGATGTAATCAACCCCCTACTGTTCCCATCCGTCTCCCAAACCTACAATCTAGCTCATCTAGTAAAGACTACAGGATGTTTCACCTCCCTTAACTTTGAGTTTTATAGCTTAAGGGGCGACTTTGTTGTTGGCAAAATCTTCCTGTACAAGCAAGCACTCTTAAAAATAAAGTTTTTTTATAGACATCTATGGTTTCTTTCAAGGTTCCTGAATGTTCTTCTTTCTTACCAACTAAAAAATTATTCTTTTTAGAACTGTTGACTGAAAGGTTCTTTAGGGAACCCAAAATGGTTCTTCTATGGCATTGCTGCGAAAAAACTCCTTTTGGAAACTTCTGGTGTGTTGCTGGGAAAACAGGAGGGAAGGGATGGACTGGGGGAAACCAAACTGATCCAAATTCCTGCAACACCCCTTGGCATGATGTGAAGCCGTAGGAGAATGTGACATCACAAGCAGGCAATCATTAAAAGTGATTCACTGGGGGAGATATGGCACGTAACATTATCTAGTGTCAGCTGAGTGTCTGCTGCCCACTGAATATTACACACATCAGCAATGTGACCCAAAGCCTCATGGGAAGACCTTTGTGGGCTGTAGCTTCTGCAGTGGGATCAAACAATAAAGAAAGAAGACAAAAGACTGTCGCCAGCAGAATGCCAGCAAACATTCCACTAAACTCAAAATAACATCTTTGTTGTCTGATTGTGTTTTTACTTTAAATATGGTTTGGGGCTGGATCATAGCTGCAAAACCTTATTTATAAATGTTATGTTGATAACAAACATAATCACTACTTATTAAAATGTGAATATTAGAAATGTAAAATATATTAAATTATACAGTGTAAATAATGTTAACATACTAAATAATTTATTTTAAAAAGTAAAACATTTTAATGTTTTAAAATAAATTATTTTAAACAATTTATAAAAAAATACCTAAAAACATTTAACCCTAACCATTAAAAATTTAAACTAAAATTAAAATTAAACTAAAATTAAACTGAAAGATAATATATTTTTAATAATAATAATAATAATATTAATAATAATAATAAAATTTTTGTAATAATAATAATAAGTTTTATACTAATTTAAAAATTATAAAAAAAAAATACATTTATTTATTATTTATTATAAAAAAGCATACCATTTTATGAATAAAACAATCCAATTTTAGTAAAAAAACTAGTGCTGGGCAACACATCCAAAATAAAGGTTTTTGTTTATATAATATATGTGTGTGTGCTGTGTATATTTATTATGTATATATTAAGACACACACGTACAGTATATATTTGAAAAATATTTACATGTATTAAAATGCATATATTTAGATTCATATCATTTATATTATATATAAATATATTTAATATATAAATATAACATATTTTTCTTAAATATATAGGTGCATGTGTGTGTATATATATATATACATAATAAATATACAAAGTACACACACATACATTATGTACACAAAAACTTTTATTTTGGATGGGATTAATCACAGTTAATCGTTGCCCAGCTCTGAAAAAAAAAAAAAAAAAATAATAATAATAATAATAATAATAATTTTAGTGTTTAATTTATTCAATTAGACAAAATCATGTAGAGTATTAATATCCAAATAAGATTACATATCAAATAAAATCCTGCAGGGTTTGGTATGTCTTGTTTATCCAATACATAATAAATCATGCAATGCAAATACAAATAAAAAAATCCATAAACCCTGACGGATTTTATTTGCATATATAATTTTATTTGGATATCAGAGTACAAGCTCACTGTGATGTCGGTCTTAATATAACTTCACATTTTCCATCAATGAATCTTGAAAGGCTTCAGACAATTACACCATTAAAACCATGAATGGCAATTCTGAAGTGAGACTACCGACAACCACTACAAAAACACAGCATGCCTTATGAATCAGCCAGACAGGGCTGTGAGTGACTGAAAACAGCCGTGATACAAGCTCACAATCTATTACTGTAAAGCTTGATGCTCTCATTGGAAAACACCTGGAGGTAATTCATGGCACAGAAACAAAGTTCCTGCGGCTGAGTCAGACACCCCAGAGGGGACGCAGGTTTGACAGACACCTCTTGGAGCTCAAATGCGTGCTTTTTTCAAATGCTGATTCCACTGTGTCAGATCAGACTTGCTTCCTTGTAAGAGGAAACTGGCTTCTGTACTAAATGACAGACAAACATAAGTCTGTTGTCTGTGGAAACCTCTGCACTGGATGTGTCATAAAACAGCTGAAAAGACAATGGAAAAACTATATATCAAAATCAGTCACGCATTAGTTGGCAAAAAAAATTATACACAATGTCTAACTAGATCTTTACATTATTTTACAAGTTTTGTGTGTGTGTGTGTGTGTGTGTGTGTGTGTGTGTGTGTGTGTGTGTGTGTGTGTGTGTGTGTGTGTGATGTGTGTGTGTATATATATTTATTTTCTTTTTTTCTTCTTTTTGTGAAATATGACTCATGCTTACCAAGGCTGCAGTTAATTGATTAGAAAATACAGTAAAAATGCAATATTGAAATATATTCTTTTAATTTAAAATAGCTGTTTTCTATTTTAATATATATATATATATATATATATATATATATATATATATATATATATATTATTTAATATATTTTAGATTTTTTTTTTTCTGTTAATGCAAAGCTGAATTTTTAGCAGTCATTACTTCGGTCTTTAGTCACATGATCCTTCAGAAATCACCCTAATACGCTGATTTGGTCCTCAGTTATTATTTAATTTAGAAAACAGCTATTTTCATTTGTAACATTTCACAATATTGCAGCTTTGACAGTATTCAGCCTTGGTGAGCATAAGTGACTTTTTTAAAAACATTTAAAAATTAAGTTGGCTAGCTTAATTTTATTTTATTTTAAAAATAAATGTTTTTAAATAAATCATGGTTGAAGCATGATTGGCACCGGCAATGTCAAAAGCTCATGATAGTCATTTTATGACAAAAATGACATTTTATGCTCAAACATGAAAAGATTTTAAACCTGCGTTCAATTTCCGAAAGCTGTTATCATCAGTTGTACATCACTATCCCACATCCTGATCTAAAAGTAATGTCCTTGAACTAGAGCTAAATATTTACTCCTGTTAATGCGGCTCATGTGCATGTAATGAGGACGGGGATATGCAGACGTGCTCAAAATGTGTATACACTCCGTCTGGCTAGTAATACGGTGTGTCACACCAAAACAGACATAAATCTAGCTCAGATTACCATCTGCCTTTTGTTCATATGGGGGTTAGATTACGACCACACAATGCGTATAGTGTAAAGGGCAGCAAATGTATAAACTCGTCTGCGGTTGAGCGGAACGTGATTGATTGCCATGTATGGTCAAACAGTCTGGGACACTGGGTTTTTAAAACACCATTCACTGTATGTGTCTACATCAGATGAGTCTATAGACGTCAAAGAAACACCCATGCCTCACCAAAACACATATAAACTGGTAATGAGTCACCTCACCCAGTACCTAAACACATCTGACCAATGCATCAATGTCATGCACATATTTTTCTAAAAGCATATGTGGCATCTCATTTGCAAAGGAAAAAACCCTTTTTTGGATCGTTTTGGTCCACTGCAGCTTTCTATCATGCCTTTATCATTTATTCTGGCCACTTTACAAATGCTGTTTATGGATATGTAGCTTTATCTTTGTCACAGATCCAGTGTTTTCAACATAAATAATTGAAACAAGAATGGAATAAACTATTTTAATATTAATATTTATTAATATAAAGAGCAAATGCACTGATGTATATCTATCAAAAAATTACTGTACTTGATTTTCAAGAAAAGAACGTGCTTGAGATAAGATATGAAACAAAACATTCAGTTAAATGTAAATAACATTTTTATTGCAATCATAACCATTACAATTAAACAAATTAAAATTAATTAAAATGCAATAATCTAAACAAAGAAATAAACTATTTATTGTTGAATTTGAATATTAATATTTATTAACATATAAAGAGGAAAAAAAATACTGTAATTGATTACCAAGAAAGTTAAAAGCATGCTTGAGATGAGAGGAGACAAAACATTCAATTAAATATCTACTATATAAATAAAAATAAAAAGTAAAAATAAAAACGTTAAAAAAAAAAAAATTGTACTAATATAGTGAAAATATATAATTTTGTAAAAAAAAATTTTTAGTTGCCATTTTCACCATTTCCACGACATAATGCTATTAAAACATAACTTGGAATGTGAAGAAAATGTAAATTATTTTCAGAGACAAAACACACACAAAATCTCTTGTAATGCCTGATATATCCTGCTAATGGACAAGTAATGGTGTGGAAAGTGTGTGCTAAGAGAGTTTTCCACAAGAATCCACAGTTGAAGAAACACCCATGTGTGAGAGAAAGACAGAATGTGATCAAATGAATCCAACTCATTTGTTTGTGCTCAGCTGGATGCTTGAAGACTGACAGGCAGCGGCAAAAGCTAATGAGAGCCTGATCATCAAAATTCTGGTGCAGCAAAACATGCCTTCACAGGGAAAAGCCCTGGGTCTTAGTGGCAACGGTCTGGGAATTCTCCTCTATCATTTCACAGCTTTAATTAACACGAGCACCGGTGATTCTGGAACCCCTAATGGCCGACATCCTACATACAATAGTCAGGAGCAAAATTTAAAATAGGTGCCACTCCGTAATCTCACAATATCACACGTCCACTCCTCAGTGGCAGGAGTTCTGCTAGTGGAGGTTCACAGCTGGGCCTTGGGCCAAAGGAAATTACAATTACTGGGAAGTACGCACTAAAGCAGCCCTCCAGATAAGACGTAATAAATTCTTCTTTCTGACAAAACAGTTGGAAGAAGCGCTGCCTTCACGGTTGGCAAAAACAACACGGATTAGGTCAGCTGGGTTTTTTGGGAGCTCATCACCCTGGTAATACTCATTTCCCAACCACGTCACCGCTTCCAAACCACTCTCATTTTATGACGAAAAACAGTAGGTACGTGTTAGCACCAAATCGTTGTTAGTAAAACAAATAGACGTGAAGTCGCAGACAGTTACTGTGACTGTGACATTTCTGTGACTAACTCATGCTAGGGCTGGGCGATATGGCCAAAAACATTATCACAATAATTTTTTTCATATCAGTCAATATCAATAATTATCACGACAAATGTCAAATCTTTATTTCTTTCAAGTTTAAAGCCAGATTTTTGCTCCAAAGTGAAAGTTTGTACACATTTGATAGTAGCTTGAGTTAGGATGCAGATCTAAATTTTTGTTCATTATCAAAATCAGTAACATCTGTAAAAAATGTAGCAACCTCAGTTTTATATGATTAAAGGGGTCATATGATGTTGCTAAAAAGAACATTATTTTGTGTATTTGGTGTAATGCAATGTGTTTATGCGGTTTAAGGTTCAAAAAACACATTATGAATCCAGTGGGGACATAATTGCTGATTATAATGACTTATACTTGCGTATGATGTAAACATAAAACCCTGTCTGCATTTGTGATTGGAGAAACGACAATCAACAAGCGCTACTCTACACTGCTCAAAACTCGTGTTTGAATCATCAGTGGCAATTCTTGAAATATAAAACATGTACTTACAGGCTGTGAGTCAGAAGTAGTTTCAATTTCACAATGAAACTCACAGCGTCTCCACAACATGGCGGCGGGGGCAACAACAAGAATAAAAGTTACTAACTCTTACAAAGAAGAACACATCTTAACTTATACTGATGTAGACATGTGGGGGTGTGTTTAAACAAGGCGTTTTAGGAGTGCGTGCACAAGTCTTAACTTTTATAAAGAATATCTCTTTGGATTTGAGACTTTAGTCTTTGCAACTTTACAGATCTTCTTTATGCACAAAGTGCTTGTAACACTCCAAAGAGAAAGGAAAAACTGAAATCGAATCATATGACCCCTTTAAGTGATTAAGTGAAGCGACGTGTGGCCAAGTATGCTGACCCATACTCTGAATTTGTGCTCTGCATTTAACCCATCCAAGTGCACACACATAGCAGTGAACACACACACACTGTGAACACACACCCGGAGCAGTTGGCAGCCAATGCTGCGACGCCCAGGAGCAGATGGGAGTTCGGTGCCTTGCTCAAGAGTTTCACCTCAGTCGTGGTATTAAAGGTGGAGAGAGCACTTGTTTTTCACTCCCCCCACCCCCACCGACAATTCCTGCCGGACCTGAAACTCAAACAAGTCAGACTCGCTATCCATTAGGCCACGACTGCCCAAAACATATTCATAAAGACAACACCTTTTTATTCTTTCTTTTAACCTGTAATTTTACATTTCATTTAAGAGAAAAACAGTATGAGACTTTATGTTTTGAGTTATGTTTCATTTAAGTATCATCAGCTGAGAAATTGAAAAATTGAAATTGCATCATATGACCCCTTTAAATGTATTTTTATTTTTTATTATTAAGCATTGGTCTCCTATAGTAGCATTAATCATGATAAACACAGTTAAAATCACACATATAGCACCTCAATACCATGGTAAAAATATCACTATGAAAAACATTAGTCTAAAATCATTCAGTATAAATGCACACATGCTAAAGCTTAATCACAAATACATACTATAATTATATACCATTACTCTGGTAATAAAATTCAGTGTGAATATCCCAAATTTCTGCCACAATATCATGGTGCAGTGAGTGTTACTACAGTAAAGTTTGAACTGTGATCCGAGCAGATAAACAGTCCATGTCGCAATTCAAATGAGTCGCGCTGTTTCGTTCCGTTTTACGCGTTTAAACGTTATATCAAACATTTATCAAACTCTTCATATAATTTTATTGAGGAAAATTATATTGCGATAATTATCATTATCTAATTATCATCCAGCCCTAACTATAAGCCCAAAAGAGCCATTTCTGATACTGATTTCCTAAATATGTGTTTGGCTGACATCTTTCCTCGAAAAAGGAGTGCGGGTCTACCTTCAAAAGGCACACAGTGAGAGCTTATTGATTTTGAGAGTGAGCAACATTTGTTGACTGCTGATAAAGCTCTTTGGGTCAGAAGTCGCTCTGTGTGTTTTTGTCCTGAAATTAATTCAAACAGGACTGACGCAGCTGTGGTAACACACTCGGCTGAGCCGTTCAAGGACGCCTACTGACTGTCCGCTTTCATCCACAAATCTCAATCCTTATTTGAGGTCACTCTTGCTAGTTTTGCTCTCAGGGCTGGGTTGGTATTTTTTACTATAGTTAATCAGTATAGAATAATCAGTTCAGTCAGTGTATACGTTTTTGTGTTCTGTGGGTGCACTTAAAGGAACAGCTCACCAAAAAAAAAAAATGAGTTGGTCATTTAATCATGCTTTTTCCATGGACACAAATATAAAATTTGAACCCGAATCATTGAAACAGTGAACTCGAGAAGCAAATCAGTTAACAAGTTGTTCTAGCTGAATGATTTGTTCCTGACTCAAAGCTGAAATGATTCAATGATCCAGTCTCAAATGTTCTCGGGTTAATAATGAAGGAAAGAATACATTGATTGATTAATTAATTAATTAATTTAAAAAAATACAGATAAATAAACAAATATATAAATAAAAAATGAACAAATTAAAACAAAATATTTTTTTCACAAATAAAGGAAGAATTCAAGACTTAAAAATACAGCACTTAAGGCATTTTTGTCATTTTTAGAAGCTAATAATAGATCAAGATTCTTCAAAATAACTATTTTTTGGTCTCACTTTATTTTAAGGTCCAATTCTCGCTATTAACAAACCATTAACTTCGACTTTGCCTCAATAAACTACTAATTTGCTGTTTATTAATAATTAGTAAGTTCATTGTTAAGTTTAGGTATTGGGTAGGATTAGGGATGAAGAATATAGTCATCCAGAATATGGGCTTTATAAGCACTAACAGACAGCCAATATGTTAATAATAAGCATGCTAATAAGCAACTAATAGGGAGAATTAATCACTCCCTATACTCAAGTGTTACCTTTTTTTATTATTCCACAGAGCAAAAACAAAAATAATACAAATGTAAAATGACGTAAGTGGTAAGTAAATGATAATTATGGCAAACTTTCATTAAGAGTACATCTGGACAAAAAATAGATGGAGGCTTTTGAAGAACTATTAATGTTTATTTATATTTTTCCATTGTGTCCCTTATAAATAATGATATTGTAACTACTGACCTTTATGTGAATCTAAATACAGCCGACATTGTTTGAATCCTAAAAAAGAATGGCAGCTTAAAATGATATGTATTTCGGGAGTCCTGCGCGTGGTGGAAGAGCCTCGTCTAGTAAATATCTGGATCGCTTTTACCATGGAAAATCACTTTGGGTTGTTTGTCACAGCGGACTTGACTAGTGTAAAATATGATACACAACTGAACGGTCCTCCACAAAACGAAAAAAGGAAATATATGGGAGGATTATAGTGTAGTCGTATACCAAATAAGCCCATGACGTCTTTGCATCACAAGTCTTAAATTCACCGGCCCCATGGCTGGAAATTGATAGCGCATTTCTAACATTGTGGCTGCTATGAACCAAACCGAAAAGCTACTGCAGTGAAGGCAGCCAAGGCTTTACGGCAAAACCCGACACTCCTCCAGTTTCAAGTAAAACCTAGATGTTCATACTTTATCAATTTTCCTAACCACAAAGTGGTGACTCTAAGCTCTCCAACAGCCCAAAAGAGAGGGCTAAATAAGGATTGGGGGTCTGGAGAGTAATATTCAATGCTCCAAATGTTCCCAAACATCTGGGGAATGTTAAACATGACACTTCGTAAACAGGTTGCGGTTGTTTTCAGGATTTTACCCAAAGTGAGGTGACAGAAAAAGCACAGCTTGGATTTTTGCAGCCTGTCTATTTCATCAAAAGCTCAAGTTAATGTTTCTTGACAGTCTAAATATATAGAAACGTTAAAGAGAGGCAATGGAGAAAGCTTTTCTAAGCTGTGGCCAAAAGTGTTAAGAAACTATAATCTGGAGCCATAGAGCAGGTGTTCGCTTGCTGACCTCAGAGGTCAATATGTCTTGCCGCCACACATGTCTTCTATTAAAACCTCTCAAGTGAGCTGCTATACAAGGAAAGGCAGCTCAACCTGAACCACAAGAATACCTCAGGACCTTCCCTCCAGACACCAGATCCCTAAACAAGGCAAAAAAATCAATCAGATGAGCTTCCTGAAAAATACATCAAGCAGACATTCTCTGTGCGCCAGACAAACACTTCCAGATGCTGGACTACAGCCATTTTCCCACATGCTAAAGTGTTTTGACAGCCATCTCAAAAGCTCCGCTGTTTTATTTTTTTGTATATATTCAACATTAACATGGATTTCAGCAGAATTTGTTCATCAAAGCTTGCTGCTTACAGGAAGGTTTGTTGGTAGAAAGCATTAGTCCTCTCGAAAACCACGTTAACATAAATAAATCATCATGCTTACACCATCACAAGATAGATGGATGAGTCCTGATATAGGAGAAGAAATACATAAATCTACTAGACAACCAGAAAAATATAAATCTACCAGACAACCAAAACGGAAAGTGAGTAACAGTTCATCTGAAATGAAAATCGGGTCAACATTTACTCACCCTCATGTCATTCTGAGCACGTTTCACCTTACTTATTGTTCTGAAAGTTATTCTCAAGTCAAAACTTTTCCATTAATCATTTGATTCAGTTCAGTTTCATCACAACTTTTATCATGGACTCTCAAGAACAAGACACAGAATTAGGGCAGATGTCATTATGTTCAGTGAACATCTGCATATAATATATTGTATTTTTCTCACCCAAAACTATCATAGGACATCTTTTAAGGCTTGAAAGCTGTAGTTACCATTTGGTGTAACTTCATTACAATTTTGTCTATCATTTTCTACGAAAGAAAGTAAGTCAAAAAGTTTTGCAATGAAATAAATAATTAAATGATAACAGAACTTTCAGTTTTGGTCAGCTTTTCAGTGAAATAGAGTTTTTTTTTACTATAAAAAAAGGAGTAATAAGTGGACAACTTACTTAACGGTTTCTTAGTCACTTCCTCCATTTAGTTGCTTCTTCCAACTCAGGATATGTGTGAATGTTTTGAGCATATATACACAAAACACAATGACAGCCTGTACATATGGGTTCAGTGTGAAAAACAGCCCAGACACTGTTATAATGACATGTCAAATCTTTGCACCTAAAATCAATAGTATTTCACAACTATTTTCCATGTCATGAACACAGAGTGTATCCTGTAATTCACACTCCTCTGTGGTATAAACACACTCACTACACTCTGCAATTTGGTTTTCCGTGCCAGTGTCTCACAGCTGTAGGATGTTGCAATTATCAGAACATGTATTTTGTTCTTGCTCTGTAGCAGATAAAAAGAAACTTTGTCAGTCCATCAAAGTGTAATTTCACTCAAAATCTATGTGTCTAAGAATAACACTTCTTGTTATAAAAAAGTAATGTGCTGGTACCATGGTAATGTGATGGTATCAGAAGGTAATACATACCATATTCATGTCAATAGTGTTTATGTGACACTTCAAGGAATACCATGGTTATATCATGTCCACACAGTATTACTGTTGTGTTTTAATAAACCTTCAAAGCCACACCATCAACATATGCTTTCTGGTATTTTCTGTATCAATTACTTTGAACTAAAATGGTTCTAAAATTATGCACTGAGGGCTGTGCTACATTTGAGAGCAAATTTGCATTTGCACCAACAGGGGTCTCTCTTCCGCTAAAAACCCTGCCCAAGCCAATGCAAGCGGGGAAAAAAAACATCTTAATGTTTAAAAGAACTTTTTTTTTCTCTACCAATAAGCATAAAGTCAGAAGTCATTCCATGACTTCTTGCCATCAAACTTAATTACGATCATATATTTAAAACACGCCAGCAGTATATTTGAAAAAGCCAACAAAGCACTATTCACTGAAAGGGAAAATAACTCAATTCCTTTATTACATTAAATAGGCTACATTCTTCATTCTATACTTGAACAGGCAATGAAATAATTCTCAGTCATTGGAGATTTAGAAATCTCTGTCCAACTTTGTCAGCGCCAGTGTTATATTTAGAAATGCAGAGAAAGTCACGACCCACAGGTCTGTTAATATGTCACGTCATCCATGGTCGCAGCATTCACACTCTGGCCCACATTAGTGAAGACTGTCAATGATTCACTCCAATGTGACACAGAGAACCCTTAACAGCTGTGCAGGTACACATTCACAAACCAGGTTAAAAAACAGCAACAGAAAGCCCCCATCATGTATGAAATGCAACGTTTTATAAAAAGAAGCAGCTTATGTTGTATACATAAAAATGTTATGACATTCAAATATATTTTATATAGGTTATAACATTATATATATATATATATATATATATATATATATATATATATATATATATATATATATATATATATATATATATATCGAGATATATACACACACACACATATACATATATATACACACACACACAATGCAATCTCACAAATAGTTACATAGACTGCTGTGAACTTCTTAAGCATGTAATAATAATAAATAAGACTGGCCTCATGAATGGGTTTACCATCACAGCCGCTGATGGTTTGCCACTGGAAACATTCATCCATTCTCAGTACACACATTTTTGCCATGCCTCGTCAACCATCCATGAACGTATCTAAATCTGAGGAACTCTCAGGGAGACTAAATTGTGAGGGAGAACCCACTAGATTCCATCCATGCTGGACCAGAGCCACTTCTAAGAATAAATCCTAGTGAGCCTATTTACTTTACAAGCTTTTTATTAAGTTCTCTGGTAATCATCTGTCTTCTTGAATAATGAGCGCTCAGACTGGAAATCAACGTTAATTTTCTTGTGTTTTTTTTTTTAGAGCATAATGCACCTTTGCAAAAAATTGGTTTGAACTCATAAGGATATTAATCCCATATCTGCCACTTAAGCATGCCAAAACCACCTAATTTGCAAAAAATTGCAAAGTTGCAATTGCTCAAGAGCTTTTCATAGAAAACCATTTCAAGGAATCCCATATCTGCCACTTAAGCATGCCACGTCTGCCTATCCTGAGTGGCACTATGCTTTCAGTGAATGGGATATCTATCCAGTGAAGGAGCGAGAGAAAAGGTAAAGTGCTTTTCCTGCTTTTGGCTTGAGTGGCTCGGGCCTCTACTCCACTTAAACCTCCAAAAACACACAACAGGAACATGGAAGTCCATAGCCGTGCTTCTCAAACCTTCCCATCATGCAACTCTAGTGGAAGCATTCTCAAAGTCCTCATCGCAAATGATCTGCTCACTTTCTAAGAACGTAAAGGCAGTTTCCAATCAATGCAATACAACTTCAATAGAATTGAAAATCACATCTAGGTGGCCATACTGTTGGATATCTAACTCAAAACAAATTTTGTTTATATGATAGATAGATAGATAGATAGATAGATAGATAGATAGATAGATAGATAGATAGATAGATAGATAGATAGATAGATAGATAGATAGATAGATAGATACCATAATTTCATTAATTTATATAATGTTAATATACTGAAATCTGTTTTGTACCTTCGGATTACACTAATAGCCACCAAATGCAGGTGGTGATGAGAAAGTTACGTGATGAACCAAAGCCCATCACAAGCAGCTTTTAAATAATAACATATATAGAAGGTGCACAGTATCATTCACACAAGCACTAAACACCATCATGGAGAGACACATTAAACTGAAATATGCAATAAATATTCATTTAACAACATTATATGTAACATACAACCCTAATAAACATAACAGATCAGAAAAAACTAAGAAAAAACAGTTATTTCAAAGAAAAAACATCAAATTTAAAATTTGTAATGCAAGCAGAGAATTCTGGGAAATTCAGTTTATGGTTTTTCCCTGTAAATTTTACAGGGACTTACCGTTAACCATTTAACAGGTTTGTACTGTACCGTTTTCACCATTTTTTACCGTTAAAATCACGGTCATTTTTAAAGTGTAGCTGTCCACAGTAAACACAATATTAAAAAGTGTCACCCACTCTAGAGCCCTGCAACCCCTGACACAAATATCTAATGGCTGAGCACTGTTGTCAAACCATTACTCTCAGAGAGGATGGGAGGTGACAGAAATACAACAGTGAGATAATGATCTTTACAGGGAGGCAGGCGTTTGTGAGTTGTTAAGAGCTGTGTGGGAGAGGTCAGGTACGTCACTGCCCTTTGTCCCGAGTCCTGACCGCTGCACTGGATATTATAAATAAAGAATGTCAACTAATTAGGCTTGGTTCCAGTACACCTCGGTTGAGTTTAAGATATCTTAAATGACACGTTGTTGCTTAGTTCCTTACCTTATATAAATTTGATGGCTTGAGACTAAATATTTAAATTTAATATGACTACCAGGTGGTCCATTTTAATATTGCCAACATGTTAAGTTAGTCTATCAGTGTGATGAGAGGGATTTTTATGACCGTTTGCAGCCCTTGGCATTCTCATCAGCTTTTGGCAATGCAAAAAAACTGACCTAATTTTATTGTCTGGCATCCTGTCAATCGAATTACATACACATAAAACTATTCTGGAAATATCTGCTAGCTCAACCTGGGAAAAACTATTGGAAACTATCATTAAACATTCTTCAAGAGATATGAATAGCTCATTGATTTTATGCTTCGGCAATTGTGTGTACCAGTGTTTGTCTCCGTGTATTAATGGATGTTTATGTGCTAGGATGGGAATTTCTGAATATTGTGGGCAGCCACAGCAGATGTGCAGAGTGTCTGGTGTCCAGATGGGCATCTTTTAAGAGGAAAGAACCTAAAGCACCAGAGCCCCACAGGAATCAAAGCAGCACAATTACTATAAACATCACTAAAGTATCTACAGATTCATTTCAGAGCTAACTCAAACACCAAAAGAAAAACAACTCTTTATATAGACACTGACTGACTCTAATAGAGTATCAAAGATAATAAACTATGTAAAAGGATGCTGTCATCCATGCTAGATAGCTGTAGCTGAGTGGAAGAAACTACAGCTCAACTTCATAATTCATTCATTCATTCAATACTCAGGATGTAAGTTTTGTTGTGGCAACCGTTGACAGAAAGTTGAGCTCTAGTTTCTTATACACACACACACACACACACACACACACACACACACACACACACACAGCCGTTTAAATAGTTTGGGATCAGTAAGATTTTTAATTACATCCCAAGTAATTTCTTAAATGACAAGTTCTGTCATGAAACTCTAGATGGCGCAGGCTGATGGGTCTTTACCGCAAACTGATGATATTCACAGTGTTAAACTACTTGGCCCAAGCTGATTGGTTCATGTTGCATATGCAGCCATGGAGCTTGCTGCTTTGCATTTAAATGTCTGGTTAGCATTCACTAGAGCAGTTCACAGCACGCTTTCGCCTCTGAAACCCTCCTCCTCCCCAGCTCCACCTGCATAGATCTGCTATGGGTTATTATATATTTGTGCAGCAGCAGTATGTCTTAAATACTCACAGCACTGTATCAGTGTATGTACTGGCAGTAGCAAGTTCCTGTACTTGCTTGCAGCAGCAGCAATAATCTACAACAACAGCAACAACCAACAGCAGCAGCAATTCAGCAGCATAGCAGATCTACTTCGCAGAGACCAAATATATAAGCATTGTCATTTTTATCAGCCGTTTCTTCAGTCTTCAGTGTTAAGTGATCCATCAGAAATCATTCTGATATGCTGATTTATTATCAATGTTGGAAACAGTTGTGCTGCTTAATATTTTGTTTTGGAACCGGTGATGCTTTTTTCAAGATTCTTTGGTGAATAAAAAGATAGTATCTTCATAATATGTCTTTACTTTACTATTTAACATATCCTTGCTCAATAAAAGTATTAATTTCTTTCAAAAAAAATTTTCTGACCCCAAACTTTTGAGCAGTAGTGTATATTGTTACAAAAGATTTCTATTTTTAATAAATCCTGTTCTTTTGAACTCTCTATATATCATTGAACCCTGAAATAAATGTATCCACAAAAATATTGAGCAGCACAACTGTTTTAACAATGAAAATATAAGAAATATTTAAACACAAAATCAGCATATTAGAAGGATCATGTGAGTAATGGATGCAGAAAATTCATCTTTGCCATCAAAGGAATACATTTTAAATTATATTAAAAGAGAAAATATCTATTTTAAATTATAATATTTCACAATATTCAATTTTTACTGTATTTTTAAATCAAATAAATGGAGCATTAAAAAAATTCAGAAACAATAAAAATCTAACTGGCCCAAAATGTTTTACTTTTGAACAATAGTGTGTATATATATTTCCACATAAATAAATACATACACTCTGGGTAATTGTATCGGTTCAGACTGCTCTTCTGTCTATATGTCAACAAGACTGAGTCGGTGGAATTCAAGAACGTGTGACAAGCCTTTTGCCTCCACCCCCTTTTAGGTTAAACTCACACTATGCCAACATACAGGAAAACATCCTTTAAAATATGTCCTTACTATCTAGGAAAAGCCTTTACTGTGAAAACAAACAATACATAATTTGTATTGGTTGTACGGGACTGACATAAACAAGAACATGCTATACCATATACAGGTCACTTGTCTATAAAACTAGTGAACAGACTTCCTGTTTGGAATGGTTTTGTCTTAAAACTTGTCAACAAGAATGTAGCCCTCACAAAAGCAGACACAGAAGGTCCATCATGTGTTGAAGCCACCATATGGTCGCAAATAGTGAATGTATTAAATAACAGCAGTCGTCTGTCTCGTGTTCCTCCTGAACTAGATACTGATGACAAACCAGACACCACAAATTCAAGAGGACAAGACTCAACACGCCTGCCGTACACCTTATCTCAGCCCATCATAGATGTAAACGTGAGACTAATACCTGCATCTCTGAGAACATCTCCTTTCAAAGAACAATCAGAACATTCTGCGTCAGACAACATGAGCACTCTTGAGGAAATGTTCTGGGAAATGACTTTGAGGTCAGTTAAAGTATGTCACCTCAAATGAAAAAATGGGAAAGACAAATCAAAAATAAGCTCTCTTTAATATCTCTATTGTTTCTTCTGGAAAGAAATAACATAAAGAGCGAACTGAGACTTGTGCTTATGTATTCTGCTTCTCAGAGTTGCTGCCAAATTACTCCTCAAGAGTTTTAAGAGATTTCAAAATATCTGAAATTATGCTCAGATTTGCCAAAACATCAAGGTCTGATATCTCAATATCAGCTCAATTAATTCTTATTAAATTCTTTATACACCAAATTAGCTGAGCCATTCACAAATGAGATCTCATTAACATCTCAACTGTTCTCCTAGAAAGCAATGAAAGCAACTTAATTTTTCTGAAATATTCTGCTCCACAAACTTGTTTCCTACAAAAAAGTCCAAGCAGTCTCATGTCTACACTAGAATATCAAAACACATCTCAAAAAGTGTCAAACTGTGCTCAGATTAGCCAAAATACCAAAGTATCAAGTTTGAGATTTTCCATATATACTCAACATGTTTTGGTATCTTCAGACCAAATACATGAACTATGGAATCAATATCTCTAAATTTAGAAAAGAAATCTCTTTAACATAATAAATTGTTTCTCCTAGGTAGCAAGAAGATTAAAAGGAGAGAACAGAGAATTTCGCTTAAGTATTCTGCTTTTCATATTAATTTTTTGGTAATATCACGTCTCTTCTAGAGTTTCAAAAGGGATCTCAAACAGAATTTCCAGCCAAGATATCAAAAGACTACAATCAAATGTCTGAGATTTCAATATACACTAAAAAAATGATCATCAAATTATTCCAAAACCAAATTATCTGAGTGGTTAACTGTTAGTAATTTTCCCATTTGTGTCTATTTTTATCTCTCCTAAGGAACTTTATGAGAGACAGCTCAGCTGATGATACTTAAATAAAACATAACTCAAAACATAAAGTCTCATACTGTTTTTCTCTTAGATGAAATGTACAATTACAGGTAAAAAGAAAGAATAAAAAGGTGTTGTCTTTATGAATATGTTTTGGGGCAGTTGTGGCCTAATGGATAGAGAGTCTGACTTGTTTGAGTTTCAGGTCCGGCAGGAATTGTCGGTGGGGGGAGTGAAAAACCAGCACTCTCTCCACCTTTAATACCACGACTGAGGTGAGACTCTTGAGCAAGGCACCGAACCACCAACTGCTCCTGGACGTCGCAGCATTGGCTGCCAACTGCTCCGGGTGTGTGTTCACAGTGTGTGTGTGTTCATTGCTGTGTGTGTGCACTTGGATGGAATTGCAGAGCACAAATTCCGAGTATGGGCCGCCATACTTCGCCACACGTCATGTCACTTAATCACTTATCTTAATCAAATATGTTAAGTGAGGGCAGTGCTTCAAGAGACTGAATGGTCTATGCAGGTCTTAATCCCCTTGTAATATGTGTGCAGACCCCCTCAGGTGAACTCTCACTGATGAACACAAAGCAAAAGGGAGGAGCTAAGATGTCAAAAATGCCATTTACCTGAACGACCTACCATTGTCTCTCAAACAAAACAACAGCTGGAGGTGTGACATGACAAATACAGATTCCTCACTAAGCATATGTTATTTTCTGCTTCAGTATAATGCAACATACATAAAGTGCTATGAAGAAATATTTAAACCACACAAAGTTATGAGTCAAACAAAAGTTTAAAGGTCAAGCTAGTCATTGCTATGTGCAACTAGGTTCATTAGTTTCTGACTGAATAACTAGAGATGAATCAGTCACAGAAAAAAATCTTGCCTGTAAAATATAAGACCTGACACAATCTGATCGATAGTATGAGATTGCTTTCAACTGCCTACCTGAAACAAAGTTGGATATAAACTAAAAAAGGGATGTATAATATCATAACCAAGATTCATGCTTCCAAAATTCATTAAGGTTATCAGACACAACATACTATACAAACTCTCACACGTAAACACAGCAACTCTTGACCAATAAAATCTTATGTAACCAATGCCATGTTGTACCTGCCGCTATCCTGTTAAGCAGCTGCTGACGGGCAATGATCCTGCTCAGCCTGTACCCGGAGCGCCGTCTGAGGTGGTCCATCCTCAGGTAGATATCCTTCGTCTCTGGGGTCATGTTTCCCAGACATTCGCTGCTCTCAGTGCGTGGCAGTTCCCTATACATGATCACACAACTCAAAACGTCCGGCACCCCGTTCCCCAAAAACAACTACCTGAAACAGTCACGCAATCTGTCCACCGACAAGCCAACATGTGTGAGATGTGTGTCCGTAGGGTTCCAGAGGAGTGCCAGCTGTCAGTCCCGCCCCTTTTTTGAGTCACGTCACTAGACGTGAGCCAATGGGAATCCAGGATGATGAGGGCATGCCTTGCGGCTGAGCTGAATTCAAGGTCTGTGCGAGCGCTGCTTGGTTCAGGAGGGAAATATAAATACCAGAGGAATGCCTGTGAACTGAGCGAGTGGAGAAAGCTGGAGAGCAGGGGGCCGTGGGAGGGGAAAAAGAAAACAGCATGGCTAAGAGAAACACCCAGACCTAAAAGAACAAGCCTGCTGCTGTGAAGCCCCACTCAGGTGCCAAGTTTGCTAAGGAGGTGTTTGTTAGTTGGGAAAAGAGAAAGAAAGAGTGGCAGGAAAACTATTAACTTTATTAAAATGGTTTTAGACAAACAATCCATAAGAACAATACAGAGAGAATTCAGACCTAGGAGCGACTGTGTATGTGAAAACAAGGATACTAAAAGGTGTCTTGTTGGTAAACTCAATCCCCAACCCCCTATTTGCTCTGAGCACAGTGGGACTTCACCTTGTGAAACAGCCATTCATGTTAAAATGGCCATTTCACACATTAAAACAGGTTTTACAGGAAACGTCTCAACTGTAGGTGAAAGACATGAACCATTATTTATGCTGAAATAATGTGCATTTATCACTTGGCCGTAACAGATTTAGATTCATTAAAAAATTTATATAAAATGAAAAATAAAAAGTGCCATTAATAGTTCCTGCTTTAGTTATCTCTTAGCTCCACTTGCAAAAAAATATATAAAATAAGAAAATTAAAAAAAAAAAATTATGTATTTATTTATGCTGAAATAATGTGCATTTATTTTCTGACAGATTCCTAAAAACATGATGTCAATGAAATGAAATGAAATAAGAAGGGTCATTAATATATGTCCCTGTTTTAATTATCTCTTAGCTCCAATTCCAATTATTAAAAATCTAAAATAAGAAAATAAAAAGATTCATTTAAATAAGAATAATATTTTAATGTATTATATGACACTTACACTATCTTTGTGTCAAAAAGAAAAAAATATGTTATCTGTATCAGTGATATCTATCTATCTATCTATCTATCTATCTATCTATCTATCTATCTATCTATCTATCTATCTATCTATCTCAAAATAAAATAATTTTGAAATTGTTCTAAAAAGTCAATTAAGGAGCTTCTGGTCAATCTCCAATGCTGTCATAAATTCATAAATGCTGATACTTCAATAAAACACAATAAGATCTACATGAACAACAGTACTTTGCACAATACAAATTTCCTATTTCCAGATGTTCTATGTAGTTGGACCAATAAAACAGATAACGTCCTTAATCGCACACTTGCTATCTGTTAAACGTGTCACATGTGTACATGAATAACTAAAATTAAATTGGTAAATGTATAAAACATTAAAAAATACAAGAAAGGCACTCACAGTTTAGTTATACTACAGCACATTAAATTAGAATTCGTGCAAATGAAAAAAAAAAAAATCCTATGAAAAAAAAGAATGAATGGAAGGTTTGCGAGAGTGTCTGTTCCATTGCTGCACAGAACAACCCAAGTCTTCAGACTGAAAATA
This sequence comes from Cyprinus carpio, assembly GCF_018340385.1. NCBI lineage: Eukaryota > Metazoa > Chordata > Actinopteri > Cypriniformes > Cyprinidae > Cyprinus > Cyprinus carpio. The sequence goes on from NC_056611.1 coordinate 21,970,475, forward strand.
GACTCCACATCTTTGCAAACAGTTCCACCCTCGTTGACTAAACTCCATCACTCTTAAGGCACTGGTGAGCAGCACACATTTCCTGTTAGTATGTGTTATAAGCCTCTCGCTCCTAATCTAAGTGTGAGCGAGCACATAAACACATGAACCGGGTACAAATGGGCACGACACCAAGCTAAACACATTCTGTGCCCCCTCCCTGACTGGCACACAGTAACCATACTACAAACCACACAAAGACCGCAATTCAACCAGCGCCTGCAATCCTGCTGCTATTTATACATAAACTACCCCATCCCTCACTCCAACGCCCCTCGCCACAGGAAAGTTTTCATGTTTTCTACTCTGTAACAGTTTTTAAGACGTTCTGTGCAGTTTGTGTCGCTACATTAAAAATGATCTCATTTGTTGACCCAAAGCTTGAGCTTAAAAACAAGGTACAGTGCGTGCTCTTGCAATCCCATAATGCACAAAAGGGCTCTGTTGACTACAGGTGTAACTTGAGTGACTGACAGAGCCTAATGAATGCTGTGATTCGTTTTTCCACACAGACCGCTTAAAGTGTAGATAAATGTTATGCTGAATGGGATTTTAAATATTATATATGTGTGTGTATATATGATGAAAAGGGGTTTTCAAGCATCAGAACAAAAGTTTAATACAGCTTTACAGGTCAGAATAAGTATGTTGTTTCATCCCCACGTGAGGGAAAAACAGGTCAACATAAAATAATATTCCATGGAAAAGTTCTTATTTTTTTGGCTACTGTATAAATGATTAACAATTAAATGTTTTAAATATTTTATTGCTTGTGTTTAATAATCCTTCAATCAATGACAGCCTACTCCAGTTCTTGCACAGGTTTGGTTTATTTGGAGGAAATGTGTTGTAATAAGTGTACTATGCACTTTACTTTACAACACACTGTCTGACAAAGAAAATCAGCTGTTATATCATACCATATCATAATTTCAGTCACTTCAATTTGTCTATATAGACATATGATGGTATCTTCAATGGTTTTACAGGGAAATGGTTCACAATTGCTCTCTGACTGATGAAGCACTCTGGAATGAAATGAAATAAAACTTTCAACAAACCATACAACAAAGCTACAGCTTGTAGAAAATAGTCAATCAATTATCAGATGCTTATTTCAACATAGCAAGAACAAGGAGAGGTTTTTGCGCCCCCGCACCTAATCTGAGCAATACAACATCTATCCTTTATTAACTATTGACCAAGTCTGCTTTGTAGATTAGCCACTTCTCCAACACATTTTTAGCTTTATGTAGGAGAAGATGTGTTATTGAAAACAGATCAAACATCTTAGTCATGCAGAACTGAGTGCTTTGCCAGATTTAGCTCAATATTCAGAGCCAAACCTGCCATTGCCAAGTCTCTCATCATCTCTATACCGAAGCCAAAGATGAATGTCTGACAGCTCTCGAAATAAATGTGTGCAAAAGTGGAGGAGAGAACAAACCCTGCTCACCACTCGCCAAAGAATGCATATTCCACATGCTCTCTCTCTCTCTCTCTCTCTCTCTCTCTCTCTCTCTCTCTCTCTCTCTCTCTCTCTCTCTCTCTCTCATCTGAAGGGACAATGGGAAAAGGTTGCAGTAATGACTTGGGCTTATTAAGCCTATTCATTCTACAATTAATACAATTTTGAAAAATAATATTACTATGACAATTATAAAAATAATTAAAATGCAAACTATTTTCAGATATTAATTTCTAATGTTATAATGGCTGTCAGGATTATTACAATTATTACAATCGACATGAAATCAAAACTGAGGCTCTAATTAGCTTAGTATGTATTGTGTATTATGTATTATCTTAAAAATATAAAAGTATTATTTAAAAAAAGAGACAAATTAAATATAAAAAATGGAATAAATAAATAATACACAAGGGGGTAGTAGTTAAAGAATAAATTAATAAATGAATAAGTCATATTAATTGATATTAAATAAATAAATAAGATAACGATAAATGAACAAAGCAAATAAAATAAATAAATATAACAACAACAACAATAATAATAATGCACAAGGGGGATAAAAAGATAAATTAAAGACAAATAAATAATGTAATAATTTAATATAAATAATACACAAGGGGGATTATTAGAAAAGAATAAAAAAAGGTAAATAAACTAATAAGTAAAATAAAAAATACATAAATAATACACAATGGGATTAGAAAAGAACAAAAAATACAGATAAATAAATAAAACTAATAAGTAAATAAAATGAATAAATAATACAAGGGGGGAGGGTTAGACAAGAACAAAAAAGATAAATAAATTAATATGTAAATGAAAAAATAAAAATAACAAAACATTAAAGATAAATTAAACAAATAATTTAACAAATAAATTAAGGATACACAAGGGGGATGACTGGGAAATAAAAAAAAGATTTAAAAAAAATGTTACTAACAAACAAATAAATACGAACATTTATTCAACATACATATACATCCTGTCTCAGCACGTTTGAACTCAGTGGCAACAGCATAAATTTCAACTTTAGATCTATGAAGAGCACAGTAGGTTTTTGGATGTTATACAGACAGCACTATTTTACAGTCATCTTGGTACTTCATTTGTGTATTTTTCCACTAGCTGAGGCAGAAGCCAGAAGCAACTGCCAAGAAAGCGTAACTGTATTTGTACACCTCCATGAATTAATAGCTACATTTTGATGGAAATGAAAATAAACAGTTTTGTGGCTTCCACAATCAGGTCAGATGAAGATTAGCCACAAGAGAGGCCTGTCAGGATGACAGCTGATTCCTAATAAACGTCCTGGCTGAGAAACTCCGGCCCGGGATGCTGACTCTACAACTTACGTACAGAGAGCGAAGATATCAACACAGCCAGTGGAAAGAAAAGTTATCGGCATAATATTTATTCTGTGGGTTTCTGGGAAGGGCCGCTGAACGTGGGCAGGAGCCAGATAAAACCAGCAGGTGCTTACGATTCGCTCCAGCAAGGAGAGATGGCAGACAACGAAACGTTTCTGCTGTCTCTTCTAAATTTCCCATTGAAAATGTCAAAGCCGCATCACATTTATGAGTTTTCTCTGCATTGAAGAAACTGTTGCTTTGTTTAAGCATAACTTCATATGGTAACAGCGACTGCATTATGTGCAAAATGAACTAAATGTTGTTGTAATCTGTCTTTCTTGTGGCCCTTGATCGCTGCTGCCTTTGGTTTAAGAGGCTGTTTTGCAAATGGCCTGTCAGGAGATTTGATCGATGCCTAAGCATGATCCTGAAACAAAAGTGTTGAAATACAAACCATAATGCAATCATACACAAATCCCTCATTCTGTATGGGCTGCAGTGCTTTAGTCTTGGACTACAGACTCATGGAGAGTCATTGATTGATATACAAAAATGGGAAATGCTTGCTGAAATTTAAAATGCAACTTCACTTTTATTAACCATGCTAAAATTTTGAAGAATGATACAACCAGCACTTCTGAGAATGAAACAAACACTGGATTTGTCAAATTTTGCAAGGTTAGTGATATTAATTCTTAGAAAAAATGTGGTGATTATTAGTCTTTTTTTCAGTCTATAAAATTTTCTGCAATTTTTTTTTAACAAAAGTGACAGTAAAGCCATTTGTAACATTAAAAAAAAAATGTATCATGGTTTCCATAAAAATATTAAGCAGCACAATTGTTTTCAATATTGATAAGAAATGTTTCTTGAGCAGCAAATCAGGATATTATAAAGATTCTGGAGGATCAAGTGAGACTACAATTATGATTTTAAAATATATTACAAAAGAAAACAGTTACTTTAAATTGTTATGATATTTTACAATATTGCTGTTTTTAACTGAATTTATTACCAAATAAACACAGCTTTGCTGAGCATAAGAGACTTCTTTCAAAAACATTTAAAAATCTAACTGACCCTAAACTTTTTCATATTACTATAAACAGTCATTTTCAGTTTGTCCAAAGCTTTCAACAATAAACCTTCGTTTGAAGGACAAAACTAAAAGGTGGAGCTCTATCTGCCTGAATCCTTCACGGTTGAACTTTTAATAGAGGCTCAAGTAAGACTGAAATATACCCCTCTTGGGAGCCACACTCAGCCTTCCACCGTCATCATGCCTCAAAGAGCTCCTCATTGTTTGGCATGTGTATAAACAGTCAGGCCAGAGCGTGCACATGACTGCCACCTACACAGCACATCACATCTCTGAAATACATATATGGAAATGAACGTGATAAGCATGCCAACAATGCCTCAACATTTCATCACAATCCCCATGGCAGCCTGATCATGTGCCCAAATAAACAAAGAACCCTGAACAAGACAAATATGCAAGCTGTTAAAGATTTCCATCTTATAACAGCAGAGTTTTAATTACTGTCCAATAAAACAAATAGATGGACCACCATAAAGCATTCCCAGAGAAAAATAAAGCTCCAATATTAAAAGTGATTACTAGTGTTTTCCACTAAGGCACCACGTTGCATTGACTGACATCTAGTGGTCAAACACTGTCAAGCGTCTCCACTTTGAATGCATCATGAGATTTAGAAGTCTGTAGAGGTTCGTAGCATTTTCTAAAAGTTTTCTGCACATCTGCCAGTAAATTCACACTTAAACAAACGCACAAAAATAAAATGTTGAGAGTAGACTAGTGGAAGACAGATTATGCAAAACTCCCCATTCAATATAATATCTACCTATCTATCTATATCTATATGTCTATATTATACAGGCCTATATATATATATATATATATATATATATATATATATATATATATATATATATACACACACACACACACACACACACACACACACATCCCTACTTAATTCTACTGAAACACGTTGTTAAATGTGTTTCCAATTATATTATAAACGTAAAAAGTGCCACGTTAATTGGCTAAAACAACATTTTGATGTGTTGCTACTTTGCTGTAGCTTAATCGTTTTTACCTTTTAAATTTCGCTGCAAAATCTACAATAGACTGAAAAATACTATGTGGCGCGGAAACGAATTTAACCCAGAAATTAATGCATTTCACAACTATTTGAAGTAGACAGATTTAAATAGTACTTTTTTGCAAACAATGTGTTACATTATTCTTGTAAACAATCTTGATAACTTAAAACTTCGAAATATTTAGGCTACATTAAAGAGCTAAAAAGTGTGACAACTAGCCTCAGTCTTTCTTGTTGTATTATTCCAAACCCCTAAAGATAATGCCAAGGTTAAGCAACTTAAAAGCTTCACCAACGATGCTCAATAATCTCAAGACAATAAATAAATGCAAACTTTTCGTTCTCGCGTTGCGCACGTCATCATATCACTGTCAGAGAACGCTGCAATGCAGAGCGCGTGAACTTTACTTCAGTGTCACTAACCTGCAAGTCGTCTCTCTCTGACACTTTTCCACAATAAATCCCAAGCTTTGGACGTGGATTCTCTGAGCTGCTCACTGAACGATCGTCTGAGTGTCAGTGTGAGAGACTTTCGTTTCGCTGTCATCGTCAATCCGCGCTCATAATAATCAATCAGTGGCTCCCGTTATTTCTCAAAGATAGCGAGACTCCTCGTCCGCTTCTTCACCTGCCCCTCAGCCACAGACCGCAACGGGAAACTTTCCCGAAAAATAAATGCATATCAAAAACAATAATGTGATAATAATCTCCCAAATAATCCAGTTTAGGACACGCGTTGCTACAAGACGCGCAGCCGCTGTCTGGAGCCGCCGTGTTTTAGAGCAGATGTGGGTTTGTTTGAAGTTTCTCCTTCTGCTCGTAACATACGATCACTCTCTCTCGCTCTCGCTCTCGCTCTCTCTCTCTCTCTCTCTCTCTCTCTCGTTCATCACTCTCACTACTGGAGGACTTCATTTCAAGCCTCACTTCACGCACTCTGTATTAATTCCTCACTGTGTATTTTATTTCCAGCTAAACAAATAAGTAAATGCAACATTTGTTATTTGTTTAAAAAATGCATATATAAATATATAATATTAAAAACACTGAAAATGCATATATAAACATAGCCTACAATAAAAAAAAATTATATAAATATATTCTATAAAATGTATTTGTCAAAATCTGTATTTTAAATATAAATATAGCAACAAATATATGCACTTTTAACAATATGCATTACATTTACAAATACATAATACAAATACAAACAACAATATATTCCTTACACATCTAAGATAAAACTCCTTTCTCAAGGCAAAAAGCACAAAACTCTGCTCACATACTCCAGTCTGTGAACAAAAGCAACATAATATAATATAATATAATATAATATAATATAATATAATATAATATAATATAATATAATATAATATAATAGGTAATATAATATAATATAATATATAAATGTATATAATATAATACACTCTAAAATGCTGGGTTGTTTCAACCGAACTTTGGGTCAAATAAGGACTAACTGGGTTAAATTTTTTAAACAACCCAGCATTTTTAAGAGTATATAATATAATATAATATATAAAAGTAAATTAAAGTGTGGGACAAAAAGGTAAATAGAAAAAAAAATGGTCATGCTGAGGAAGGATAGACATACCATGAACACTGAAGGCTCATTTAATTATGGGCCTCTATGGTTTCCATTTTGCACTCAGCATGGCATTATCATCATAACAGAGAGGAGACTGCTTTTTGTGACGGGTTTTCTGTCTGTAATGTCAAAAGTTGATCCAAGCTGAGATGGGAAAAAAAGTAGGTGATGGCAAAAGGCGAGTATAATGGAGAAATGAATACTTTCATATAAACAACTACTGCATGCAGCGAAACTCTTAACTGATTAGTATCCGAGTCTATTTAACCTGAATCGAGGATTTGTTATTAAAAGAAAGAAGCTTTGCATTAACATAAAGCAGTGCATTGTTTGTTGTCTTCAGAGATCAGAGGGAACAGTGTTACGCCGCCAGTCACGTGTGTAGAAAACAGGTATGAGTGTGGCCTTTATCAATGTGAGTGTTAATGCTCCTGAGCTTTATTCACTAATGGAGTCATCTGATGGGAAAAACCTCCCGGGAGAACATGAGGGTCATCTGCTGTGCCTCAGCTTACGTGTCAAAGGTCAAAGGCCAGGGCCAAACATTTCCCCTCTTGCGGGATCTACAATGGAATGCCTGGCTTGGCGATATGACCGTCTGACCACCAAAAGAAAAGACTATAGGGATTGAAGGCTTACCGATATAGAATTCTGGAAAAAGCCAGTATACTGTGTGTGTGCGTATTACATATATATATTTACACTTCATATATACATTCATATACCTCTTATGTACCTTTTACACTTTAATTTGATCTTTTTTTTTTTAGAATTTTAGAACATATTTTAGAACATATTCAGAAAATTGTAGGTTTTTTATTTATTTATTTATTTATTATTTAGACATTTTATTTATTTTAATCAGGCACACACAAAAAAATGACATGCAAGTTAAATAATTATAATATCAATCATATATTTATTTTAATCATATGTATTTTAGAACTCCATATAGTGTAAAATTATTTATTTGTTTTTTATTTAGACATATTTTATTTATTTTAATAAGGACCTTGATTTTGCCAATTAAATGATAAAATGTCTTTTTCCACTTTAGTTTTCTTTTTTCTTTTTTTTTAGATAGACAGAGAGAGGTAGACCTCTATTTAAATACACAAATACAGAAGTGTGTTTTTTGTTTGTTTGTTTTTTACTAACCTCAATGTCTAGCCTGAAGAGGATTAAAAAGTTTCAAGATAACAAAACGGAGACCACCTAAATGATGACCTACAGCTTTCTATTCTCAGATTCATTTGTCTAACTGCTGGACGTTTAATACTGCAAAGTCAGGTCATGTCTGTCCACCTCAGCAACTTGTCCCACTCCATCACTGCTCCAGTTGGATGTCTGAGCCCTTGATTTTCTGTCTGTCAGCAGCTGATCTCTTCGAGAGACCCATCACTTTAAACTTCAGCACAGGCTTTCCATTATAAAACCAGCCCACGGAGCAAAATACCAAACCAGAGGTCAGCACAACCTTGATGACTCTCAGCCTCGCTGTCAAAACAGTAAATGCTGAACGTGTCATCTGCTGTCACGTCACATTTCAAGCAGTCTATAATGAAATAACCAGAAAGCATTTAATCATAACTTACACTATATACAATCTGATACGTTCATCACTATTCCAAATGTCTCATTAAATAAACTGATCTTAGAGATTAAACCCGAAATGGATATTGTGAAAGAAATGAGCCAGCCCAGATGTGGATCTACAAGTGCTTATATGAAGTAACTGAATAATTAGATTCACAGAATTACAGCACAGACCCTCAGCGTTTGCCAAGGAGAATATGAATGTCATACAGATGGTTGAGCTCGAGCATCAAGAAAACTCAATGGACTTCTGCCAGGCAGCACATTTGCACAGTAGCCAAGCTGGTGTCTCTGCATTCTCACCAGCGTCAAAGTACGCAATTGAAACCACATGGATCTTCAAATGCTGAAATTCCTCGTTTAAAAATATTTGAGCCTATTTAACCCAAGCCTTTAGTCGCTGTCTGGTCCTGTGCTCAGTAATGGGGTCACGCGGGTCAGGTTCCTGATCAAAGCCTTTGACAGGAAGCCCCATGCTCATGGCTCCATGCTATCATTCCTTTAGCTGTGATGTTCTCAGCATTATTCAGGAATAAGATTGTTGATATCGAGGAGATTATTATGGCTAGACTAGGAGGATACACAGGAAGTAGTGACGTAAAAGAGGAAGTGGCTGTTAGAATGTGAATGGGTGTCCACACAAACCCAGTGGGTTTGATTTTTTGACAAGCTCTCTTATCTTCTCTCCAAACGTGAATCAATGAATATTTAAAGAATCAACCGCTACTGCATTTTTTGCTAGTAACTTGTGACTGAACAAACAGAACAACTGAATAGAAACAACAAAAATCAGTGAATTAATGAATGAAAGAATCAATGAATAGTAAAATAATCAAAAGCTAATGCAATATTTGCTTTTGACTGAACAGACAGAAAACTGGACAGAAAGAACAAACAAAACAGTAAATTAAATTAATGAATGAATGAATCATAAAATAATTAGCAGCTACTGCAGTATTTTGTTTGTAACTTGTGAAACTGAAGAAAATGAATTACGGAATGAACAAACAAGTAAAGAATTGAATGAATGAATCAGTGAATGAATCAGTGAATAACAGAAACAACAGCCCCTATAACAGGCTTTTTATGAACAATTTGAATGAAATAAAAAGCAAGCAACTTAATGACTGAATCAATGAATTAACATAATAGAATCAACAGACACTAAAATATTTGCAAGCCACTTGTGCCTGAATGAACAGAATGAACTGAATGAACAAACAAACAACTGAATCAAAGAACAGATCAATTGATAGCAACAGAATTAACGGTCTTTATAATATTTGCTAGCCAATTGTGACTGAAAGAATGAAATAATGAACTGAAGAAATAAACAGACAAAAAACTGAATAAACTAATGAACAGCCAGGTAAATGAATGAATCAAATGAATCAGCAGAATCAACATCAATTCAGAATTAACTTGTGACTGAACAAACAGAATAAAAACAAGCAAACAGCCGTATCAGTGAATTAATCAGTAAATTCCTTTTGCTATGATGTCTTCAGTATCATTTGGGAATAAGATTGTTAATACTGACAAGATTATTATGGCTAGACTGTAGGAGAATACACACAGGAAGCAGTGACGTAAAAGAGGAAGTGGCTGTTAGAATGTGAATGGCTGTCCACACAAACCCAATGGGGTTGCTTGTTTTAGCAGGACCCCATCAAGCTCTTATCTTCTCTCCAAACAGACCCTTTGGGTTGCATATGTAAATACAACACACTTTGCTGTTCTTCTTTAAGGTGCAATCTAGCTGAGACGTTTATATGAAAGGCTTGAGCACAATTAATTGTCACTAATACTTGTGTTGGTTCCCACACATATAAATAAAAAATGTGTTCATTTAATCTACACTATGAATTATACATGAAACCACATGTGATCTTCTCTTGCACCTCTTGTTTGTTTGGCTATGAGCCCAGAGACTTGAGCTCCAGACTGACCACTGAGCTGGAATGAGAAAAGGCCCAGATGTTGAGAATCCGGGCTCCGATTGGCCCCCTCACTTGGCCGTGAGGTCCCAGGCCAGGCTCCAGGATTCCTCCAGGGGGATCACGCTTCCCAGCCTAATGCATTCAAGGCGTGGAATTCTCCCCCAACCACTCTTTTGCTCCCACTCACACATATGGGCCCATCTTATGCATGTACTATAAATTTCCTGAGCAAATATTTCCAAGCCAGGGCTGCAATTTTCCAGGGAAAATCACAAATGTAATGTATATGGGGCTTGAGGGGGAGGAAAGATCTTAAAGCCATAGTTCATTGTGATTCAAGTTCAAGTGAGTGTGATTCATTGTGTAAAACATCAGTTTCTTTTGTAAACCGCTGTTATTCTAAATGTGTGAGTGACTGTGGTCATGTTCAGAATAGAATACTGGCATACTATTCTTCCTGTTCCTGCAAGTATACAGTATGTGCAATGCATTCAACCATGGTGACGTCTAAACTAACTGCCACAATAATTTTGTTTGTAACTTTTGACTGAACAAACACAAGAACTGAACAGAATGAGCATATAAAAGAAGTGAATTAATAAATATATCAACAAAGAGTCAACAGCTACGATAATTTTTGCTACTAACCTAGTGACTTAAACAGAACAACTGAATAGAATGAACAAACAAATGAACAAAGAGAAACAACTGAATAAACAAAAACAACTGCATAAATTGATTAATGAACAGTAACAGAATCAACAGTTCCTAATACTGTACATTTGTGAGCCACTTATTCTTGAATGAACAGAATGAATAAAATGAATGAACATACAAACAACTGAATCGCACTTGATTTAATGAATCAATTAATAGTAACAGATAGGAAATGAAAAAAACAATTAGTGAACCAAACAATCAACTGAATCAACGTTTGAAAAAACACCCAAATGAAAGAATAGTAACAGAATCAACATCCACTGTATTTTTAAGCCACTTGTGATTATATGAACAGAGCATGACTCTGTCTACTTAGCATAGTAAACTAATGTAAACTAGCACACAAAAGAGTCTCACACACACACACACACACACACACACACACACACACACACACACACACACACACACACACACACACACACACACACCACATACAGACGTCAAGAAGGGGCCAGTGGGGGTCTGTGAATGCTATTGTTTCACTGTTTCAAACTGCAGTATGACAAAGCATGTAATGCTGTCAAGTCAGAATCTGCAAGGACTCAACCAACCACAGAAATCCATGGGAAAACATTTACAGTCACACACACCACCTGGCTTCTATTAGCAGAGAGGGGATTATAACACACACACACACACACACACTCTGTGCCCTCTTACCCAATTTGCATGTATGCAGGCTGTGATTTGTGCACTAGAACACACTGTATGTGCCTGTGTATGTACAAAGTCCCGTTTTAATGGAAATGACTCAAGCTGTCTACTGGCTGGATGCAATGTAATTGGTTACAATCTGATTTCAGTCAACATTTGATTTGATTTGAATTGCATAAATCCAATGACATTTGTACAATCTGTACAACTAAATACAAGATAAAACAACAAACAAGCAAATCAGATGTTCTTCTTCTTCTCATGCCATTTTTGCAGGAAACTAAATAAGGTTGAGAAGTATCTTTTGGTAAAGCAAGCCAGATTTTAGTACTAGCAAAACACAATAGGCAGCCAAATCTCCTAAATATTAGCAAGCTGTTAACTAACAATGCAATGAATTAATAAGACAGTTTTATCATGAAAGAAAAAAGAAGGTGATCCAGGCAAAATGTTCGGCACAATACCTCAGGAGCTCAATCGAGAGTTGAAGTCTGTTTATTCTCTCCTGTCTGTAGCCTGCTTGATTGCTCAGCCAAATTGTTTAATAAGCACTTAACCACAAGAAAGCCCCACTATCCCGCAGGGACACTGCAGTCTCGCATAACTGTACAAGCACAAGCCTTAGGAGAGGATGAGGTGTTTGGATAAAGCCGCTCTACAATTTGGCCTTCAGAATTTTACATTAAACAAAGTTGCAATCCAAAACAGTGCCAAAATTGTTTATAGCACAAAAAGTAACCAAAAGTGGAATGTACACTGCAATGGATTAAAACTAATCCACAAAGGCCAAACAATATGCAAAATGACCACTTCATCTTTATTTTATGAGATGAGATGGATATAAAAAGCATGATTTTGAGTGATTTCATTGCTAAATTACAGGACAGGGTGGACAGTTTGCAAGTAAGGCTCAAATACTGTACAAATGCAAACATGTACATACTACGGCTCAAAAATGTGGAATTTATATTTAATTTATTGGTGGTTCTTTGAAAGAAATTGATATTTTGTTCAGCAAGGGCATGTTAAATTGATCAAAAATGATAATGAAGACATATACAATATTACAAAAGATTCCTATTTTAAATTAATGCTGTTATTCAAATTTTGTTCATCTAAGAATAGCACATCAGTTTCCAACCTTCATGAAGCAGCACAACTGTTTTCAACATTTATAATAATAATTGTTTCTTGAGCAGCAAATCAGCATATTAGAATGATTTCTGAAGGATCATGTGACACTGAAGACTGGAGTAATGATGTTTAAAATTCAGCTTTGCCATTACAGGGATAAATCACATTTTACAATACTGTATATTAAAATAGAAAACTCCATTATTTTACTTAAAATTGTATTAATATTTTACAATATTACTGTTTTACTGTAATTCTGATCGAAAAAATGCAGCCTTGTTGAGAATAAGAATCTTCTTTCAAAAACATCTTACTGATGCCAAACCTTCTAATCAACACACATTTTACTTTTATGGAAATATTGCTTCCATTCTTGGATAATTACTCTGCATTACTCTTCCTCACAGTATTTAAGGCATAGTTTTTAACTTGGACAATAATTTATTGCCCAAATACACAAAGTTCCATCAGCCATGTGATTGGATTGATGCCTCCTTTACTTCATATTAACTTACAAAGAAAAAAAAAAGAATATGCTCCAGCTACTTTAATTGTTCTTGAGCATTTATACATCCTGGGATTTGCAGAGCAATGAATGTAATTGGTGGGGATTGCAGAGGTGACAAGTCTTGCACAATGGGGCCTGATCCAAATTAGTGGCCGTTCAGTCCCTCTACGACATCTCCTATTGAGAGAAAATCACACTCTGGCAAGCATGAGTTAATCAAATTATAGAAAGATTCCTTACCACAAGAACCCGTTATGGTGCAGTAAGAAATTAAAATGCTACATTATGGAAATTGCTTTTTAAACACAAAGGCATGGCTGTAGGTAACCAAAAAAATCCATCAATCCTTACACAAAAACAATCAAAGGATTTATAAACCTATAAACGAAACTGAGACCAAAATGCAATTCCAGCATTATAGAATTCCAAAGTGCCAGTGCCAACAATGGAAGTCCACAGTAAGCCACAAACCATTTTCCATCTTTCCACATGTGGAATAGCCTGTTTCATGCTCTCCCTGTGGCAGCACAGCCTGCCAGGCCACATGACGACCTGCCTGTAAATTTAACTCATGATGTCATTGATTTGGGCCATGCAGGAGCAGAGGGAGGCTAAAAAGATCACATAATAACATAATCGCATAAACCAATCCTCATGTGAAGAGAATGACTGTGCTTAGTGACAGAAGTAAACGCTTTCAAATGAAAAACTATTCATTAGTGGCTCTTGCTAAGACAAGCATCTTCTACTATAGCACATACTTAGTGTTTTTAAACTTTGGTATGTAAATACTCCTGCACTGGTTATGCTACAGACATGAATAATACAACAAATTGTGTGGCTTGCTGAGTGAAGATGTGCTATTGCTTTTCTAAGCAATGGGTCTTAAAGGGACAGTTCGCCCAAAAATGAAAATTCTCATTTACACACCATCACATCATGTCAAACCTACGGTGCCCTAGCGGAGCACAACATAATGCCATCTCCACAACACAAACCAAATCAGCAAAACACAACGGAAACAAGCCACAACACACAAAATTAGCACAACGCAATGGAAACAAGCTATAACACAATGAAATTTGCACAACACAATGGAAACAAGCCACAACACAACAAAATATTTGCACAATACAACAAAATTAGGCCGATGATACATGGGCAACTTTGGGAAATGTTGCCATCAACAGGTAACCAGGTGAGACACAGGACCCACGACTGATCTTATGTATCCAGATAGAAATTTGTTACCCATTCTAAGTAGGAAAGTTGTTAAAAAATTAAATAAATAAATAAAAAACCTTGTTGCCCTGTGTATCATCAGTCTTAGTCCTATGTGTTGTGTTGTGGCAAATTTCATTCTGTTGTGCACTACTGGGGCACCATACAAACCCTTAAGATTTTGGATATTCTTCGAAACACAAATTTAGATGTTTTTAAAGAAACCTGAGAGGTTTCTGACCCTGCACTGAAAGTCAAAGTAGCCAAAACTTTAAAAAATACAAAAAGGCCATACAGGCAAAATAAAAAAAAAATAGGCAAAAATAATCCATATGAATTGAACAGTGTAATCCAAGTCTTTTGAAGAGTCACAATTGCTTTATATGATGAACAGATTTGATTTAGGCTCAGGTTTCATTCTAAATACCTTAATTTGTCTTTTAAAAATGAAACAAAGTCTTATGGGTTTGGAACGACATGAGGGTAAGTTATGACAGAAACTTTATTTTTAGGTGAACTATCCCTTTATAATTGCCACAGATAAAAAAAAAAAACAGGAAGGATATATACTATAAGGACCACGATATGATATGATACACCAGTATGCATCCACACAGAACACCCTAGCAACCAGGGACACCAATAACACATTAGTAACAGAATAGCAATGTGCTAACAGCCATTCTGGGTTCACAGTCATGATTCCAGGGTTCACACTTTCTGACCGTCCAGTTTTTTGATGTGTAATTAGGATTTTTAAAAGTTATTTTACAGAAATCACACATAAAAAGTCTAATTCCTAGCTGAAGACATAGGCTATTTTAGAAGAAATTCACTTTACCATAACCTCTTTAAATTTTATTTCCACTGGCAGTCCAGGAAATAACACTTAAAATGCCCTGATGTTTCCAGGTTTTCTAAAATCTTAGAGACACAATGGCAAACACCCAAAATATCTTCACATCTCCAAATCCACCCAGATTTTCTGCAGAAAAATTAGAAAGTTTGTCTCATTTCAGTCATAGTGACCAAATGGGGGTGTCATTGAAGATTTTTGGGTTACTGAAGCTGAAATGCTATTACACAAATGTTTCTCTTTTTTTCTGTTTTACAATTTGTGAAGGATACTGAGTCTGTATGTTCCCTCTTGTCTCTTTAACTGCGCTTCCAGAGGTCTGTTCCCATTAGGCAAGCTCAACGCTGTGAACAGAGAAGAAAAGCTAAACCTTCAGGCTGCCACTCAAATAACCACATTACCTATTAGTCTAGTTCAAACAATAATCTATAAAATTATTACTGTCAAAGGTATCTCAGCCATCTTACAGTGAAAATAATGATCTAACAGTATTTATTTGTTTTGCTTCTATGTGCGATTGCAGCCAGCTACTCATTTCTTTTGACACAAGTATTTTGAAAGTTGTGGTGGAAACCAAGGTCATAATAATAACTTCTAGCGCTGGGTTGTTTTTACAGTTCCACCCTAATTTCAAGCACAATAGGTTCCAACAGTAGAAGCGGTGTGCGAAAATATACACCCTACGATATAATATCATTTGTAAAAAGACCAACCAGTTTCCTTCAAGGACTTCACTCCCTTTCATCTCACAGTAAATCAGGCATAGCTCTCCTGGATTCCGTCTTGAAAGGGCCTCAATTACAGAGGGCTCCTTAGAGACAGACTGAGACAGGCCAGCCAGACAGGACGCCATGGTGAGCAGCCGCAGCTGTTGGGGTCACCCTCGCTGGCCAGTAAGAGCCAGCTACCCTGAATGAGAAAAAAATAGCCAGTCTAGAAACCAGCTGGCTAGAGAAAAGATCCTTGAGAATCATCAGGAACACATACAGGCAGTCTAGGAGGTTTACGTAATCACTGCTGGCAGATTTAGAATACAGTTGAAAAGGAACAAGAAAGGAAGAGGAAAAGGGAAAGGGAAGAAAATTAAGTGGAAAGGGAGAAGATGGGAAAAAGTAAGGAAAACGAAGGAACAGAAAGGCAAAGAACAAGGAGAAGAAAAATTAAAAAGGAAAGAAAATGAAGCAGAAAGAGGAAAAAGAAAAATCATAAGAAAAAGGAAAGTTGTAGCGTGGAAATGCTGAGGATTATGGGACAGAGGGAGAGCTACAGGTGATTAATGTGCACTTAGTCTTCTGGGCATATCCGGTCAATACAAATTGCATTAGCTAAATTAGCTTTGCGGGGTCGATATAACCAATGAAGTTGGAAATGAAATTGATCATTAAGATGTGATTGATGCAGGATAAAACTAAAACAGAAAAGATAAATCAATGGGGCATATAAACATAACATACATCATACCCAAAGAGGCCGAATGATAATTTCCTTACAGTGACGGCTCAAGTGATCATTTTTGTACGGGGTCTTTCGATTTACTTTAATGCAATGGCCCCTATCGCGAGACATTTTGTTCTCAGTAGAATCCGATTTCCAGTCAGTTTAATATAACATAAATCTGGCTCTAAACTGCAGTGGTTTTTGTTTTATCTGAGGAGGCAAAATTGCTTTACAGCTTTATCTAATCAGCTTAGGACAAATTCAATCTGGGTGGATGGACGGATAGATATGGATGGATGAACAAACAATAGAAAGAATGTGTCTCACTTACTAAGCATGCATACGCACAAATTTCTGCTTGAATCCAGTTTACTAACATTTTCACAAACAAATCATGATTTACTAAAACTTTTATACTAAGTGTTATTCTAAATGTAAGAAAACTAAGAGACAAGAATTTAGACTTAGATGAGAGTAATTAAAGAATGTAATGGAAAGGTTGTGTGTAAAGCCCTTATATGGAGATGGACTGGGCGTGTTTTATGCAAATGACTAATCTCGTGCATGTGGCAACTTATTTAGAATACTCCAAATTCACTAACATTAGGGACTACACATCTTCAGTGTGGTCATTTAGAGATCTTCTTCCTAATGCTGATGTAAGAACAGAGTGTCTCGAGTAGAAAATTAATGCTTTCAAACTCCCTTAAGTTTCTTTGTTTTCATTCAGTTGTTGAATGGCTTTGGGTTTTCCCTGTCAGAGCAGAAAAACAACATTCTCTGAGAGAGGGAACTCCGTGTTCAGCACTGTCTGTCCAGGTTCTGGCTTCAGCACCAGTGGCCCCTAGATGACAGTTCTGGGTCGCCTTTTACTCTGCCTCTCGGTCATGTCTCTCTTTGTGAGACGGGAGGTCTGACAAGGTGATGTTTACCATAACAAAAAGACCATGCATTTCTTAAAACAGCGATGAACGAAGGAAAAAAGACGGATGGCCAATTCCAAAGCGTCAAAGCCCACAAGAAAACATGAACACAGTCTAGTCTCCTTACAAATAATTCCAGAGTGGGTTTGGTTTTTTGCAAAAAAAAAAAAAATGCAGAATTTTCCAGAATTTAACTCCACATAATAAACGGTTGAAGGATTAGTGTATGCTTTCTTCTACTACATAATTTCAAGCAATATGGAGAAGAGGTCAAACTATCTGTTTATATCTGAGGAAAGACAAACATCTGAAAAAAATGAAGCGGGTCAGAGGGGTTGAGTATTTTTCCACATGTCTGGCTGCTGCTGTTTCTTAAACATGAGAAGTTAGGAATCTGCTGTATAAGTCATGTCATCTCTGGTGATCCTCATACAGCATAAGACATGGCCTCTCAATCGAAACTGCCATGTCTAGACATGGATAAAAATGGTTTCTTTGAGAGTAGCTATCAAACCCTTCAGAGAGAAAGGTCTTGGTGCATCAGAGGATGTGCAATTTATGTATTGTCAAGGAATCCAAAAAGTGAAGTTCTTGAGTTCTTCACAGGGGTCTGGTGCTGGTCTGCATCAGAGCTAATGGCCTTTTATGAGGCGCAGGGATACTTCTGTTTATAGGACCCTGCGGGGCCGATGGGTGGGTCAGAGTGACCATTATAGACAGGAACTTGGTTATGTGGCAGCAAAGTTGTAATTCTTGGATCCAAATGCATTCGGAAACTGTTTCACTACACCTTCATATGCAAGTAAAAAAGTAAACATTGTTTTTTTAAAAAAAAAATACTTTTTGTCAAAGTTTGCCAAATTAAACAAAATGTAAAAGTTTTCTTAATAAAGTCTTGCCTGAAATTAAAAGTTTAAATCTGTCTTTAAGTTTAAAAGGGTTAGTTCACTCAAAAATGAAAATCCTGTCATCTTTACAAACTTTTGTTCCAACTTGATGGTGTGTAAAAAGTGAGAAAAGAATAATGTTCTATTCAAAATTATCATTTTAAATGATCCCTTTATAGTGAGCAGCTCACCCCCAAAAAAAGTGGAACACAAATGATTTCATCATTTACATTTAAAGTGTTACAGAACATTTTAAATTTTGTTTTGGAGTTGAAAAATTTTTGTGTTCCAAAGAAGATACAAGATAAGTCATACAGGTTTATATATATATATATATATATATATATATATATATATATATATATATATATATATATATATATATATATATATATATATATATATATATATATATATATATATATATATATATATATATATATTGGAACAGGTGGCTCACATGGTGGTCCGCTTCATGTGAGCAGGACACCCAAACAGTGACCTAGCAACCTCTGTTTTTTGTCTTTGTCCCAGTGTCTCTCATTATCTGTGTGGCTCATCTAAATCTATGTGGCTAATCTAAAGCTATTAATGCAATTTTTGTTTGCATTGTATCAACCAAATCAAATGGTAAGAAAGACAGGTTAGCTTTCCTCTTAAAGGTTACAAACATTTACTGAACAGATTTTGGTAGGCCACCAAAACCTACTGTTCCTCATTGCTCCACGGCATGATTTTTAACCCTAATCAAAATGCACAGCACAGAGCTTTAAATAACAGCATTTACAGTGATCTGATGGAAATAGCATGTTTTAATTTTAGAAGTCATCATTAAATGCTCCAGTGGCTGTAAGCGAGGTCTGGACAGAGTCCTTCTGGAGACTGTCACTCTAACGAGGTGTGTAGTATATTATGGAGCTGGTCGGCCATCTGGCTTTGTAGCAAAGTGACATCATGTAGTCTCTACGTCTCTCCTGCAGTAAAATATGAGGGGGGAAATACTACACCACATGTGCCCTTCACTCTGCGCTTTTCTTTTATAGCATCATCATTGTTATAACTAATAGCATGGCTATCCAATCGAAGACACATGGTTAGTCGTTAGATTAAATAAAAGTGATGGGGACATCCAGAGTGGACAGATACATTTAAACAAAAGCTGAAAGATAAAAAAAAGTATTAAATATATATATATATATATATATATATATATATATATATATATATATATATATATATATATATATATATATATATATATATATATATATATACACATTTTATATATTTTTTTTGCATATAAGCACATCAAGGTCAATCAAATATTTCTTCTCAGCCTAACATAACAATGATCTGCTATGCCCTCCTAATTTTAACTGGGTCCCACAGCAAACCAGTACACAGAAATAGGGCTATAAATGAGGGTCTACTCTACATCCCCCACATTCTCCAGACACTCAGAGGAACAGAAGAGCACCTGTCTGTGTCACTCATACTGTACCAGCCTTTAATGAGAGCCAGAGAGAGAAAAAAGAGAATGGATTGAGAAAAGAAAGAGTAACAGATGTTTTATCATGTGAAGAAACCAAATATTAAACTTGCGTTCTTTCTGCTTTTCTTTACTTATGTCTTGCCTTCCTTTCTTTCTTCTGTATTTCTTGCTTTCCTTTCTTTATTCCATCTTTCTTTTTGTTCCCTTGTTTATATATTTTCTTATTTTTTCCCCATTGCTTCCATATTTCTTTTTCCATTTTCCATTTTTTTCTTTTTTTAATATCTTTTTCCTTTCCTATCTTATTACCTTTGTCCCATTATCTTCTTTTTTCTTACACATTTCTTTCTTTCTTTTTTTCTTTAATACTTTCTATTCTTAACACATTTTTACCTTGCTTTTGTTGTTCTTTTTCTTTCCTTCTCTTCTTCTTTTGTATTTCCTTTGTATTACCTTTGTCCCATTGTTCTTTTCTTTCTTTCTTTCTTTCTTTCTTTCTTTCTTTCTTTATTTATTTATGTCTTTTTCTTACTATATTTATATAACAAATTATCAAACTATTTATTTATTTATTTATTTATTTCTCTTTCGTTCTTTCGTTCTTTCTTTATTTCTTTCATATTTTAAACTCCTTTTGTTTCTTCTTTTTTCCTTTCTTCCTTCTCTTCCTGTTTATCCTTCCTTTACATTACCTTTGTCCCATTGCTCTTTTTCTTTCTTTTCTTACGCATTTCTTTCATTCTTTCCATTTGTCATTCTATCTTCATTGTTCTTCACGTCCTTTTCTCCTTCTGCATTTCTTTCTTTGCTTCCTTCCATATTTCTTTCCTTCTTCCCATCTCTTTCTTTCCATCCTTTTTCCCATCTCTTTCTTTCCATCCTTTTTTCCATCCCTTTCTTTCTATCCTTCTTTCATCCTTCCATATTTCTCTTGCTTTTTTCATTCCTTTCTTTCCATCCTCCCATCCATCCATCCTTTCTTACTTCCATATTTCTCTTGCTTTCTTTCCATCCCCATTTTATCCTTTTTTCCATCCTTCCATCATTTCTTTCTTTTATTTCTGTTTTTTCCCATATTTCTCCTCAAAATAGCTGTTCCTATTATCCTGTGAATTCAGTCCATAAAAAGTTTCATTTTCACTTAGTTTAAAGCTTGCAAAAAAATGTATTTAACTTGTAAATACAGTTAGTAAGTTCACACAGCAGAACACTGCCTGAGAATATATTAGAAATGTGAGATTGTAAGATTTCAAACTGCGACATCCGTCAAAATGAAAGGAAAGCCCATTCCAGTCCAGGATAACACAACAAGAATCTTGTTTCATCCTTGAATTAGTCACGCTCTGGGCAAATCTCGGGACAAGCTCAGGGCGCAATTTGAGCACAGAGGACTAGAATGTTTGAGCTGTCTCGCGATTGCACACTTTAGTCATTTAATTACATTAAGCAGCAATTCAGACAACCTCTCACTGAAAACCAGATACACCCTGTTAAAGTATTACACGGCTCCACAATGAGCCGGTCTAATTAGCGAATGTCTCAACTGATTACAGCAAAGATGTAGAACATAATATCTTAATCCAGAAGTTTATAACATTCAGAAATTTCATTCAAAGAGCTTCTTTTAGAACCACATCGAGCAAACAATGTCAAACGCATTTACCCAGTCTGATAAATTCACATTACTGTGCCTATTACATCCAAACATGTCTTATTGCCAGCACAGTTTGAAATATAAAGGAAAATGTGTACTCACCTGCATCTCCATGCCTCTTCTTGATGGACATCTGAAAACAAAACATGAAATCTGTTAAAAAACATACATCAAGGTTGAGTTAATATTTTCATAACTGTAACCATATCATAAAACGGTCTCATGAAGCATCAAAACAAAGGACCTAATGTATTGCTTCTCTCCCACTGTAAATAAAATCAACACCTGACCATTGAATTTCCTCCCACGGATCTGCTGAACGCTACATTGACCTGGGATACTATGATTTACAGTGCTCTTACTCAGCCAAGAGAGAAAGTGCTACTTGTTTAGAGAGAGGGTCATGTCCAACATTCCAGCTGTAATCCGTAAGAGGCCTGTTTTCTAGTTTCACCTTTCTGCTACTACACTCAGGTATCATGTGCCCTGTGAAAGATATCACAGTACTCTCATATGCATTGATTTTACAAAAATGCTACTTTTCCTCCTAAAACCAAGCAATTTATGATTCGGGTTGTATTTTAGTTTAACAGTACGTGCACCTAAGCGTAATTACCTAAGAAAGTACTGGGTAATATAAGGTAACTTCATGGGTAAAGTTATCCAGTTATTACCTAGTTATTGCAATTAATATAACAAGTACATAGTATGTACATGCGGAACAGGACTGTAAAATTATGTGTGTGTGTCTGTGTGATTACACACACACACACACACACACACACACACACATCAACATAAATAATAATAATCTACAACACTATGGAAAACAAAATGAAAATAATATCACACTATGAAATAATTCAATTATTATAATGCATATTATACATTTATACTGTATTGTGTATAGTTAAAAACTAAAGATACATAAAAATGTTTCCACAAAATGTATGAAGTTGAAAACTGAGCCTTGCACAAAAAGAAGACTCTGTGACTCAATCCAGTACTGTCAAACTTTTAAGACTGATGCAAAATTGCTCAATTTTTCCCGCCTTGTCTGAGTGAGCAGACCCAGATGCATGGCTAATTTCAGTAGCAGAAGCGGCAGATGTCTACTAAACACAACAATGATGTAAAAAAATGATGTTTTGTTGGGTCTCAAAATGTTAGAGGGATTTTACAATGAAAGGAAGCAGATGTGTTGTCTGGAATCACAGCAACGAACAAAACACAAGTAATTTTAGTGTAATTCAACACATTAAGACTGCAAAAGCTGTTTGAAGTGCCTGTTGATCATTATTCGAGGATTCCCTCAGCTGTAAATGTACACTGAGGCCCTCTGCCTCCGTTTAATCAGATCTAGGTCTGAAAAACACAGCAGAAAAAGGGAAAATGATGGATGATGTCATGGTTGCTTATAGGCTGTGAGATTTTGCAATGAGGGGTTGAATTTTAACCGCACATCTCAAAGAGTTATGGTGTTCAAATGCAAGGTACAACTGAGGGTGTTACCCCTCATAAAATAGCTTAAGCAGTGCGTGAAAAACTGTAAAGGGAGACCATTTCTTGGTATGTATATTACATGTTATTTTTGTCAAGACTAGCAGGCCGCTTACTGGAATGTCGCCTCTCAAAACAGGTTTGTAAAGGATTACTGTGAATTCTAGGAAGAAAGAGGATGAGCACGAGTAAAGTCCTGCTGTGTTTCAAAGTGACATGTACATGACATGTAATTAAGCATCAGTGAATGATGACTAGCTTTAGGAAGAGCCACAGATCGGGACGAAAAGATATGACACTGAAATATCCACACATCAGTCAATCAACCAGACGGCAAAATGAAGGACAAAATCAAATCCAAGATCTTCAAGTAAAGAAACCGAATGCTAACACTATATCAACTGAAACTGATAAAAACAATGAAGGAAGGGGGATGTTGTTTTGACACATGTGGTCTATATACTAATGAGCGCCTTCCTGGGATATGTGTCATTTTCTTGGAATTGTAGGATTCCGCTGTGTGAATGATGAAGGCTGACAGGATTACAAGTATAATAATTTCTCAGTCAGAAATAATGGATAGATAGACAGATGAAAAATAATAATGCCTGAGGGGAAACTGAGGAAAACTAACTGCACAGGATACACTGCATTGGCTCAGAATGAGATACAAGATCCTAACACCGCAAAAGAAAAACAGATGCCATAATTTCCAGAGGCAATGGTACCAATACATAAAGATACAAAAACATCATTTGGGCTGAATCTGAATTATGAGCTGTTGGAGATTTTGGATTATGCTATATAACACAGCTCCTGAAGTTCAAGACGTATTTTTGTATGTCTGGGATTCCCCTACTATTCATTTTTAGCGGTTTTATTTGGCATGCATGACTAACGTCTATCATAATATTCACTGCACTGGAGATTCTCAAATACATGTTTGATATTACACACATGTTCCACGTGAAACTGATACTGGACTGGCCTAAACTGATTCATTTAAAGGGATAGTTCACCCAAATGTGAAATTTTTGCCAGCATTTACTCACCCTCATGTTGTTCCAAACCTGTATAAGTTTTTATCTCATGTTGAAAACAAAAAAAGATATTTTGAAGATTCTGAAGAACGAAACAGCTGTTGGTCCCCATTGACTTCCATAGTAGGGAAAGATATACTATGGGACCATCAACTGTTTGATTACCAGCATTCTTCAAAATATCTTTTATGTTCAACATAAGAAGGAAACTCATACAGGTTTGGAACATCATGAGGGTGAGTAAATGTTGATAAAATTTTCATTTTGGGTGAACTATCCCTTTAAAGCCAACATGCAATGGTGCAATTAATCGAGCACCTAATATACAGTATTTGATTTCAGACACAGTGAAACACAAAACACTTTCATTTTCTTCTAAATAACCTGCACAGATGAATCTTCGACAATAAGACCAGGAATCTGTATAAAGTAAATAGAATCACATTCCCAAGCATTCTAAAATGCTTTACTATGTACTCACAATATCCTTTTTACAAGGCAGAGAGAAAAAAAAACATGAAGCCAGAAGAATTTAAGGGTGTAAAATTATGGCGAATATAAGACAAAGTGAAAGATAAAAAATAGAGGGAAAAGAGAGAAAGTATGTGCTGTAAAGTACAATAAAAGCCTTTCGGCGTCCACTTCAAAGTGACCCCAAAGGGCCAGATGTGGTCCCGAGAGCAAAGCCTCATCCATCTTGCATTCCATGAAACCCCCTGCAGCAAGACAACTTTTCTATATTTAGCTTCCTTTTCCAGCCTTGCTCAATCCACTGGAATATATTCCATCTAATTCCCTCGTTCTCCACCACATTCAGCCCCCCCCCCCCCCCCCCCCCCCAATTGGGTCTGTTGTTTTATGTGTTTGTTGGTGTTCCAACGGAAGGTCTGTTTGGGCTATCAGGCCGTGGACCATCCATCTTCCAAACTGAGGTGGGCGGCTGAGTTGGTGGTATTTTTTTGAAGTTAACATCTAGAGAACGTCAAAGAAATGCAGCTAGCATGACGCAGGGTCTTGGTTGTGTTATGACAAAAACAGTCTTAGTGAAATGCACAGTTATGAAGGAGAAAAGAAGGAATAGGTCACTGTCACGGGTGACGCTGCGGACAAGACTTATCTGATGTATCTCATATGTTCAATGTGGAATCTGTGCATGTAGTAAAAGTATAAACGGAGGGTATATATACATCAAATTTTTGCACAAGCCTGTGCCTGTTTTCTGGAAAGGAAACAAAAAAGCAGGGTTGAGTAATTGAGGAAATGAAAGAAGACTTAAAAGGGAAGGATAACGTAGGATCAAACCTATTCCCAAATTAGTCCTTCTTTTAAAGGAAACATAGGGAAAATGAACTTCTGAAAGTGCTGTATATGTTAAAACCCGCTTTGAGAGCTATTCTGCTTCTAGGCTCGTTGCCAGAATGCCTCTCAAGGCTAGTGGTGGTGAAAGGACCATGTATCACCGTGTACAATGCGTACGTGGGTAAATGTGTGTGCATTTCATGCACAGGTTCCACACATAACAATCCGGCCAACAGGAAGTGCAAAAAGATGGGCATCGTGCCCATCTTTGAGGTTTTCCCAGTTAGCCTCTGGTAAATGTTGTAACTACACCATCTGTTGCCAAAGGCATTTTTTTGACCATTCAAAGTTCACTGATTTGAAAAAAAAAAATCTAATTAAAAATTTAAATTATTAAAGTTATAAAAGTTCATTATAAAAGTTATATATTTATAATAAATATCTAATATGTTAATATACAAAAACAATTTAATATTCATATTAATAATAAACAAATATTTTAATATAATAAAAATATATGATTTATTCAGATAGAAAAAATTCAGTTTACTTTTTCAATACTTTATTTTAGTTATCTATTTTATTATTTGTTTTTTATATATTGTTTTAATTTTAGTAAATGATGATAACTGATATATTTAAGTTCAGTATATAGCATGGCATATTTATAATAGGTAAATGAGAGTCAAATTACATTTTATAACTAAACAAATGAAGCTGTAACCTCTGAATGACTGCAGGCAGATAAACTGTCAGGGGAATCGCAAGTCACTGAATGGTGTTTACACAAAGCATTCTCTTTTCTGCCTCCTGTGTCACAGGAAATGTGAACTTACATGCTGATGGCATACATACTGCTATATTTACAAACCACGATGAGCAAATGTTTTGGGAATCTTTGAGAAGGATGTTATGATTGTTTTCGATGAGCGTATGTGAGGTCACATGTCTATAGAATGTAATACTCTCATTATAATGTATGCAATACAGTGTTTAAAACAGATCACATGTTCTAGTAGTGTAATATATCTAGTTTAATAGTTGAATGTATCACCCAAAAATTTTAATTCAGTAATTTACTCAACCTCATGTTGTTCCTAGAATTCTGTGTATTCTGCTAAACATCAACAAATACATTACATTTTTAGGTGAAATATCCCTTTAAGTCAGACATTAAAAAGTTCTCACAGTACAAAAAAGATTAAGATTATGTAGATTCACAAACAAAGTATCCCACAAAATCTAGAGGAAAAGAAAAAGAGCAAAAGCGCACAGCATTGACCTCTCAACCCAGCCGTATTTTAACACCTTGCAGGGGCGCTCCTCACCCAACATCCCAAACTGAGGCTTAACCTCTGCTGGAGCAGAACAAATCCTGGCCTCCTGAGTTGCACTTGGCCCCGTAATCTATCTTCATCCTATTGAGCTGCTTAGCTCCCCTCTCCTGCCCCAACCGAGGACCCCGCAGGGAGCTGGAGAGCCAGCTTGTGCCCTCCACACAGATGGATGGAGAAGACTCAGCTTCCCATCGCTCACCAGTACCTCCAGGCTTTAGCAACAATGGGTTGAGGGTGAGGAATAGGTTAGAGGCAGTGGGAAAGAGTTTTGCCAAAGCATTTGTGAGTTCACAATGATTCAACCACTTATCAATTCTAAGCGAGCCACCAACATGTAATTAAGCAAATTAAAGGGATAGCTCATCTAAAAATGAAAACAACTTTGGAACCCACTGACTTACATTGTATGGACAAAAAAAAAAAAAAAAAAAAAAAAAAACATTTTTCAGAATATCTCTTTTGTGTTTCACAGAGCCAAGAAAGTCGCTAGGGTTTGGAACGAATTGAGGGTGAGTAAATTATGACAGAATTTTTTTTTTTTAGGTGAACTACAGTATCCCTTTAAAATGTTACACACAGAGCACATTTGGTGCTTCCACAGTGGGTTCTTTACAGTATGGAAGCTACATTAAAACCGGGGCTTACAACATCTTAAATAAAAGCTGGTTCCAAGTTAACAAGCATTTTGTGCCGTATGTTTTCATTAAAGATTTTATGACGGCGTCAACTGTATGGTGCGGTGTAGTAGTGACGTGATTGACTGAAACAACCTCTTTCACAGTGGCTGATGTTATAGCACTAATAAATAGATGGGCTGCTTTGGCCTGGATCCTTGCGAGTCATATATATGACGTACAGCTTCCTCGTAACACTGTGTCAACATAAACATTCATTCACTGTTGAATCATGAACAGTTTCAAAGTAGCTGATATGTCTAGGTTTTGAATTTGAACATAATATATATCAAGGATGCTGACTGAATTAAAATTAAATTAGAGAAAAGCAAAACACACACACACACACACACACAGTGTAGAACAGTAAAACCTATTAAAATACTTTAAAAATAAATTAAATTAAACTTCTTTTTTCATATAGTTGCCAAGGCAACCTTTCCCAGTTTCATTTTGTTTAACTTGATGTTCTAAAATAATTACTCAAATAAAATGTAATAAAAAAAAAAACATTTTTATTATTGTTGCTATTGTTATTATTCATCACATTATTGATTTGTATATAATCACCTATTATTATTTATAATTTTATGGTAAATATAATTAAAAAGTTAAGTACTGTAAAAGATGGAAATTAATTTGAATTGTCAGGAAGAAGAATTTACATATATATTACACCAAAAATGATATAATATAACATACATATACATAAACTTTCTATATAAACTGTTATATAATAAAAACATAAGTGAGAAAATATGTAATTTGATTAGAACTGTCAAGAAGAATTTGCATAAATTAATAAATACACAGTATTTATTAGATATTATTATTAGCTAATAATATGCAATATATATGTTGCTGTCACAATTGCTACAGAGAGGAGCAAGGAACGTGGAGATGAGGGATAATCATAAACAACAGTATTTAGTAATCCAAATGCAGGGAAACACAGGGCAGGCTGAAGACACAGGTAGCACATCAAGACGTTTAACACCGCACAAGGGAACATAGGGCAGACAACACTTTAAATACAGGACTAAACTAGGTGATTAACGAGACACATCTGAACCACATGAGACAATCACACACGGGAGAAACTGGGTCACGAGGAGCATGTGGGGAGCAAAACACACAGACAGTCCATGGGCATGACAGTTGTATGTTATATTTTATATGTAAATAAAATATACAAAAAATCTATATTAAAAAAAAAACTATAACATACCTATATACACAAACATTTATAATCTAAATTTGTTATATAACAATTATATAACTAAAATAAATTATACTTGTATGATATATATAACAAAAAACTATTGAAATACATTGATATCTTAATTATATCATTTTTACTCATGCCTCATTCATTCACTAATTCTCAAAATGTTAACTCATAAAATTATATATATATATATATATATATATATATATATATATATATATATATATATATATATATTGTATTTGCAGCTTCTTCACACTTTCCAAATCATGAATAAAAAGAAAGACAACTCTTCTTTTTCCACAGTTTGTCTCTTTTTAATTGAGATTAGATGAGACCTTCAAGACCAGCCAGGAGATGTGTGTGACCGCAGGAACACCTTCTTTACGACATCAAGAGGTGAAAGAGGATAACAGGCTTGGTGAGAATCACAAACTGTGTTAACGTTAGAAGACAGTTGGTAAAACGCCAATAGAGCTTTCAGAGTTCGGATTTGTCATCTACATGAGGGTGGCCTACATTCATTCCAGCGGACCGAAGGCCTCCACATGCCTCTGGAGCTTTTTACCTGCTAATCTTCTCCAAGAACCTCAAGACTTCATTTTGTCAGAGTGCACAAAGCCAAATTTCATTCTATTACCCCCTCCAATCCAATTACCCTCTTTAACTCTCTCTCTCCTGCGCTCTCACACACTCTAACAAACACCATCACCTCCCAGATCCCTGCCAGAGGCCTTTAGCGGGGCTCCCAAGCACAGACCGCAGAACGTACCAGTGCCGCTTCAGCTATGCAGAGATTAAACAAACACATCTGGCCCAATTCTCCAGCCGGACGGAAAAGGTCCGGATTCCCACAGATATTGTGCTCATTTAAACCCACTGTTGCTCATCGGATATTGTTTTGGAACAATGCAAGAGAGTGCATTCCTTTGAAATGAAAAATATTCACGATGAGCTAAAAAAAGTGTTTGCAAACCAGGGTGGCTTGAGACAAAAGTCCATGAAGTCCAACATAAATTGCGGTCGATCTGAAGCTGGACTAAGACAACTGTAAATCAGATGTGGCGATCGTCTGTGAAGAGTTTTACTTTCCATCTTTTGTATGTAGGATTCGTTTCCAGAATGATAGAACATTCCTTTCAGTATCTTTCACACGAGCCCCAAACTCGTAAATCGCTCAGTTGTCAGGTTTCTCTGTACTTCCTCTAAACAGCAGGACATGCACATTCTCTCCAAAAATGCCTTGTCCCTTTACAAACAAATTCCAAATGTTTAAAAGCTACGTACAACTAGAAACAAAACCCTTACTCTTGGAAAAACTGCATAATTTAACTTTTATGTAGTAAACATGAGGTCTCAACCAAACAAAACCAAAGAACGCGAAACCTTTAATTTTTCTTAATTTTAAATTATCCATATACACTGCAGTCAAAAGTGTGATTTCTGAAGGATCATGTGACACTGAAGACATTTTTGCTATCAGCTGAATAATTTACATTTTTAAATATAATGTAAATCTTGTTTTAGAAGTTTAAAAATCACTGTTGAAGCTAACCTACACTGATTTGGAATCCAAACAAGATGTGATGACCTTAAATGGCCCACTAAAAGACTTCCTTTGGTGTCGCTTTGAATTCATTAATTCAATTCCCCAGAATCCTGTTTGGATTAGCAAAGGAAAATCTATTTAACTTAGTCCCACTAATGCAGAAAAGCCATTAGAAATGCAGTCCCAGGACATCAACCTCAACCCCAGAAACTTCTCGGAATGAGCGTGTGCCCTAGTCACTGACACACAGCATGTTCATTAGGAAACACTTCACAGAGCAAAGCTAAGCAACTGATCACATGGTCTACATACTGATCAACTCTTCAGAGTTGAAACTAAACCAGATGCCAAAAATACAAGAACCCTATAACTAATTACTGTATATACGTCATATATTTTAAAATTGACAGCTACTAACCACAAACTAAACAATTCAATACAACACAAACAAAAATCATACTAAGTTCAAATGCTCACCTCTGTCTTTTTACCATGTGATCTCCCCAGAGAGGAAGTGGCTCCAGCAAGTCTTTCTTGGCTGTGCCATTCCCTCGTGTCGGTTCTTCTGGCCATGTTGTTCCAGTTGAGGGACTGGTTCACCCCTACAGCACCGCTCTGCAACGACAGCACAAGAGATTTTAGCGTGGGACGGGACACACTTTGTCTGGAACGGATGACCTCTGGAGATGACTATGAGAAAAAAAAAGAGAAGCAGTTGGTAGCAGAGACACACAAACTCAAAAAAACATTTTCAAGAGTAAAAAAACGAAAAAAAAAAAATTATGACCTTGTCCAGAATAACATGCAACGGTAAATCTAGTCTCTTGTTAAAAACTAGGGCGTCGTGAGGGCTCTGAAACCACCATGTCATTCCGCTAACTATCACGAATGGACATAGTGATACAAACAGAACAACAGACTGCAAGCACAAGACATCGTTGTTTTGAGGAACCAAAAGGCACTTTTGTGTCTTGCTGTGAACCCTTGCTACAGGGTGGTTATGTCGCGAGTTTGCATGAGGTTTTTTTGAAATAGCATTGAAAGTTCCCCATGGCAAGCTCCCATGACAATGGAGCTCTGTGTCAGTGTCACCAGTCTGCTCTAGTCGCTGCCATGCAGCACATTCTGTCTAACCCCTGTCACAAACAGACGCCATGCATTGACACATCAAGCAACTTCATACTGAATTCTTATCAATTCTTATCTAGACACAGAAGTATGAATGTCGAAACAAACAAAAATTTTATTGTGTATGCTATTAATCATGATTAATCATTTGACAGCACTAATATATATATATATATATATATATATATATATATATATATATATATATATATATATATATATATATATATATATATATATATATATATATATATACACACACACACACACACACACACACACACACACACACACACACACACACACAACACAGCAGGGCTCGACATTAAGCTTTGACATGTGCTTCACATTCCCAGTCATTCACTTGTCCAAATAAAAAAGTTACTTGTCCAGGGGAAAAAAGGTTTTTTTTTTATTGTTTTTTTTGGCGCAAATGTGATTTATTCTGAAGCAATGTTCTCATCAGTGCTCTATCAGGTATTACTTTAATCAGCATATTTGAGATATTTGTCTTAAATTGATTGCCATTACACTTTTTAACTTTATGAAGGACAATATTTTCTTAACCTGATAAAATGTACGTCATCATTTACGTTAAATACTTAAATTTGATCAATACATTAAGTTAGAATAATAAGACAGTATATGGTTGTTACTATTCAAATGAAATCAGTATCAACATCTTTCCACTGCTGAGGAAACACAGAAGCTGCATCGAAAGTGCCATTTAGATGTATTTACTGAAGATAAGAGGTTCCATAAATTAATTTATTCAATAAATCAAGCAAGTGACTGTCTTTATGAATGGCTCACTGAATCATTGACTCGTTCAAAAATGCTGAATCATTCAGTAACGAAAGACTGCTGTTTGTTGCTCGAAGATGCACCACTGTTCTGCTGTGGTTTAGCTTAAAATTATTTTCATTAGCAAAATGGAGCAAAAACGTAATGTGTCTAAAATGTAAGTCAGTTAATATTCTTTGTTTATTGAACTAAAGTTGTATAAAATCAATATCACATTTGCAATCATGCTGAAATACTCATGGTCGTGTGATGCTACATATAGGCTATTAGGCCTATATAGAATATTTATCTTTTTTTCTACCACAGTATGTTTGTTCATGTTTGTTTCTTTGTGTGTGCTGTTGCGCTTATAGTTTTGATTTCTCTGCGAGTCAGACAGGCTTCACGAGCCTCAACTGACATGACCTTGATACTTTCAATACATTATCTGTTATTAGTCACCGTTTACACTGAAAGTAATAAAATCTGAATCATTCTCGCCAAATATTCACTCAAATATTACATTTACATAAATATAAAATGATAAATTACTATGTGCACATAATGAGATACAAAATATCTATATTCTGATTAGATATTAAAAAACTGAATGTAAAACTAGAAATACGCATGCTTTCTGGAGAATAGAATAGAATAGAATAGAATAGAATAGAATAGAATAGAATAGAATAGAATAGACAATTGATCAGATGTGATTTGGATAAAATCCAGAAGCTAAAAAGATTATGCACATTTCAAAAAAGCTAAGGCAACATATTTTCCATTAAATGATTACTAATCAACAAACTGCGTACTTTATATTTAATGAGAAAAAAAGCAAGAGTGACCTGCAGAGATGCTCTATCATTAGTAGTGTGTTTCCGGGCGGTGTTGGGTGTGTCGGAGGGGGAAGAGCCGGTGCTGAGAGCTTCCTCTATGTCCAGATGGAGCTGATCTAACCTCTTCATTAGCTGGGTCATAGAGTCAGACCAGGGAGACAGGACCTGAGGAGACTCCTGCATGCAGACAGAAGAGACATGCTGTAGGACATCACAGACAAACAAACACTGAGGGTAAAACTGATTAGACAGACTCATTACATTAGACTCGGCCATTCAGTCACGGGTCTGTTTTCTTTTGATGTACAGAGCCAAAAATAACCAACTTGATGAGCCAGCACTGATTTCAGAGCCGTGTCTTCTTATTTCTCAAAGCTTTCAAAGTCAAACTAAACTACACTCTGCAAAAAACACTGAATCACGCCAACACGTCCACAGAGGAAAATCTTACTGCTTAATGGAATGGACTTAATGGAATTTTCAGTTGTTTCATTTTAGTATCAACTTTGTCTCTGATGATTCTTCTAAAATTCCTTAGAAAAATAAATGAAACAAATAATAGAACTATTGGCATTTGGTGGGAGTACAGATCGTTCAGAACATTTCAGATAGATAGATAGATAGATACTGTAGATAGATAGATAGATAGATAGATAGATAGATAGATAGATAGATAGATAGATAGATAGATAGATAGATAGATAGATAGATAGATTTACGTGTTGTTCTCTGACATTATTTTTACATAATTAACATAATTATTTTTACATAATTTTACATTATTAGCAGTAAATAGCATTGAGAGTCAAATGTAACAGTGCCACACACTTTTGTGTTGAGCAAGCAACCCAGCTGGCATTGTAGTCCAAACATAGTCGTGTGGTATTCCTCTCCTTTCTCCTCAATAATACTTTCACTGCTCCCCAGACACCCCTGCCAAGAGTATAAATAGACTGTCCCGTCCAGCTCAGACAGGACAGAGGGTTCCTGGGCTATAAATTACCTTCACCTACCTCACTCACCAAGCCGTAAATCAACAGGGTTGCCCCTTTACTGACAGGAAGCGGAGGGGCCAGAGAGCAGGAAGAGGCCAAAGATGAACTGTGAGGAACATTTAACAGTAACGTCCCGGTGCGGGAGACACAGCAGGCAGAAATGCTCAAGTCCTTCTTGGGATCTGCAGCCCCAAGGCAAAGATTACGGCTCCCTCTCATCCTCACACAATGATTCTATTGACGGCTGTCATGCCAGAATGGGACACATTTGTCTCAGGCAGCAGAAATACATGTTTCGGATGAAAAGGGGTGGGGGGGGGGCACATACGAGGCATGTAAAGTCTCAAGGAATGTGGGCATGGTGAGACCCTTAACCAATTAGACTCAAGATGCTGACATTCCTTCAGAGAGCAAACAAAGAGGCACAACAGTTCTAGGGCAATCTGAAATCATACACTACCATTCAAAAGAATGTTTTTGAAAGAAGTCTCTTATGCTCACCAAGGCTGCATTTGAACAGTAAAAACAGTAATATTGTGAAATATTATTACAATTCTAAATAACAGTTGAATACATTTTAAAATGTAATTTATTTGTGTGAGCTGAATTTTCAGCATCAGTACTCCAGTCTTTAGTGTCACATGATCCTTCAGAGATCATTCTAACATGTTAATTAGGTGCTCAAGAAACATTTCTTGTTATCAATGTTGAAAACAGATGTGCTGCTTATTCTGTTTTAGGTTTGGGATGAGGTCCTGTGTTTGGGCTAGAAACACAAAGGTAGTGGTCCTGGATCCCAGGTATAGGGGTCTGAATCTGGCATGACTTTACGATGTCCAGTCTGACTGACCTTTGAGTTTCACGAGTCAAAGCTAGTGAAAAGGCTTTCTTGTTGTCTCTCTTAAGACACCAGCGCCACTCTGTCTTGCCATTCTGCAATGGACCATTAACCCTCTTAACTCTGACAAAAGACAATGCATTTGTTTATAATGCTCAAATCTGACCCCCCATGCAGAGTCTCGAGTGAAAACAATTAGTGTCTTCTCAGAAATAAAGGAGGATGTTGTTGTTGTTGTTTTTTAAGAAATTAATACTTGTAAGGACACATAATTTTTTTTAAAGTGATGAAAAGTGAAAAGATTTCTATTTATATAAATTTTCTATTTATCCAAGAATCTTAAAAAAAAATGGTTTTCACAAAATTATAAAGCAGCACAACTTTTTTCAAGATTGATAATAATAAAAAAAAAATCACCAAATCAGCATCTTAGAATCAATTCTGAAGGAACATGTGACACTGAAGATTGGAATAATGGCAGCTAAAAATTCAGCTTTGCATCACAGGAATAAATCACATTTTATATTACATTAAAATAGAAACAGTTATCTTAAATTGCAATATTATTTTATAATGTTATGGTATAAAATTAATAAAGGCAGCACTGTTGATAAATGCTGTTAAAGTACTGTACAATGTTAGTTCATGTGACCTAATACATTAAAGGGATAGTTCACCCAAAAATAAAAATGCTATCATTAATTACTCACCCTCAAGTCGTTCCAAACCCAAAAGACCATCTTTCATCTTCAGAACACAAATTCAGATATTTTTGAGGATATTTGAGAGCTTTCTGACCCTCCACAGACAGCAATGCAACTAACAAATTCAAGGTCCAGAAAGGTAGTAAGGACATCGTTAAAATAGTCCATGTGAAATCCATGTGGTTCAACCGTAATTTTACGAAGCTACAAGAATACTTTTTGTACGCAAAGAAAACAAAAATAATGACCTTATTCAACAATTTCTTCTCTTCTGTGTCAGTCTTCGACATGAGTTCACAAGAGGACCAAGCTTTCTGCAGGGTCAGAAAGCTTTTTGATTTCATGAAGATGAATGAATGTTTTACGGGTTTGAGACGACATGAGGGTGAGAAATTAATGATAGAATTTTCATTTTCAGGTGAACTATCCCTTTAATATCAAATAATAAATACTGTAAAGTGTTACCAATTTCACCTATTTAATATTATTCCTAAAAACAACAAAATATCAAGTATAGATTGCCACAGACATGTGGATTTTTCATAAAAACATAGTGTCTCGGTCCAGTGGCAGCCCTTGGAATCTGTTCCCTGCACAGAATGTGTGGTATTCAATAACCCGGCATCGGTTACAACACCCCTTTCCGCCCTGTCAGTCGTGAGAAAATACACTTGTCATGGCAACTAGGCCGGTATGAGTCAGTCCCACCAGATCAGCTCATCATTGTTATCTTCCACGGTGGACAGAATGGCCGAGGACCATAACTGCACCGCCGCAAATTGGCCACATTGTAAATCTCAGCACTGGCCCATTGACATGGAAATGAGGAGTCAAGTGCCTGGCTTTGGCATTGCTCTGGGCTTCCTGCCATGGCCATGCCACCCACTGAGTGTGCCAGCCACCTCCACCGAGAGAATGTCCACCAGCCATAATCCGTTTGCTGAACTGCTTCAAATCCAGGTCAGATAAGACTCTAAAGAGGAAGAAAATCTTCCTACTTTTTGTTACTGTCAAACTGAATGTCTTTCCTCATACGTATATGGACAGATGACTAGAGATGCAGAGTTTTTCACAATTCCAAGACATATGCACACATAAAATAGACATAAACAAGTAGAAATAACTGTACTGGTGCTATTGGCCACAATATGGGTAAAGGTTTGTATAGAGCGCCACCAAATGGTGAAGATGCAAAATGCATTTAAAAAAAATCTTATCAAAATTGTGGACTATGCTAAATATCTAATATTTAATTTCCATATGAATTGCTCTATGGAATCTCATTTATAAATTTAGAATAAATAAATAAATAAATAAATAAATAAAACAAACATTAAAAAAAAAAAAAAAAAATTCTGTCCTTATCCACAGACAGCTCATTGTGGTATTTCTTAAGAAGGTGCAAATGAAGCAAGGTCAGCGTTCATGTGAGGGGTACCACATTCTTTCACAGTTTCATCTTAAATCATGCATGAACAGAGAACGATTAACAGAAGGGGAGAGTCGAGCACGTGCAGAACAGAGGGGTGCTGGGGCTTAACAAACCATCTCAGCTCACCTGCCCTAGAAAAATCTTTTTAACCTCTACACGTTCTGTCAACTACTGTAACTACACCACTGACACTGAGCAGTGACTGTAAGTCACCACAACCCTAGATGTCTTTCTTGGTTTGACAGTCTCTTCCAGTACAAAAAGTTAAGATTTTAAAAGGTTTTTTTTTTTTTTTTTCAATTACAATAAATCATATTTATTACAAATATTTTCTTTGGGTAAAAGTATCTGCAATTTAAAAAATCTAAATGCAAATATTATTTAATAATATAATATTTCATTATTTTTAATCATTTAAAAACAAAAGCAAATCTACCATAATAATACTTTTTAGTATAGAGAAAGAGAAAGAGATAATTTTCAGAATAATACTATATACAGTTAGACAGATTTAATAAACGTTTCATAACATTTTTGCAATTAAAATATTTAAATTGCAAAATTTAAACAGCGTTATCGCAAATGTAATATTATCTATATGTAGCTGTGAAACCCAGATTAGCATAACTTTATGAACATTAAAAAAAACACTGACTTTGAATTGTCTATGAAAATATATATAATAAATAGAATGTATAGAATCTATTACCATCTAATCTATTAAAAAATAAAAAATAAAAATTTGATGGTGGCAAAGGAATGGCTACTTATTCTAACAACAAACAATAGCTAAAGATATCAAAATGAATAGAAATTCTGAAAAACACTGACTCATTGTGCTTATGTAGTGATAAGAACAGAATAAGAGGGTGTGATCAACTTTACTCTTGTCCTGGTTATCTCTGGTATGAATGGTATGGGAATTTTTTACAGGGATTCTTAACCAAGCATGGTAGGGAATAAGCTATTGTGTTTTCATATGTGTCCACGTGACACCTCTTTAAAGGCCAATAAACTTGGGATGGGAAGGTCACAGCTTGCCAACAGTCAGGTCAGACATGAGGTTAGTAGAAAGATGCAAATCATCCATGACTGGCTCCAACTAAATGGTATTGTAAGTAATGGAAGGCTAAGTTTACCCTTGAACAGACGTGTGCTCTGACAGGCGACAGGAAGGACATCAGACTCAGCATTCCATGAAAACAGAGGCTACGACAGATGCTCAGGAAACCTTCACTTGTATTTTAAAATGTGACTTTTTATTTTCCTAAAGAATATGAGTGCCTTCTCAATTTAGTATGCAAAAAAAAAAAAAAAAAAATTTATATATATATATATATATTAAAAGAAATTAAAAAGTAAAAAAGTACAAGTTTGGACCAATGATTTTCCATGACTTTTCCATGCAGTTATTTGGGATGACAGGAAAAAAATATATATACTTTTTATTATTATTATTATTATTATTCAGACCAATTCCAGAGCAATTCCATGCCTTTCTGACAGATTTATGAACCTGCTTGACTGACTCATTGAAATAAATGCACTTGAAAGTTTTGCTCAAAAGTCAGATTTAATCTAAACAAGCACAAAATAAAGCCAAGAAAATATTAAGGATCAAGCAAAACTAGAAAAATCAATATTCACTACAGAAATAGCTGTTACTTTTCCATTTATTACCTGCCATGACTTTTACAGACCTGGCAAACGAAAACTACCCAATATTTCCATGTTTTCAATGACCGTGAGAAACGTGAATAGCACTTAAAGCTGAAATGAGCAACAAAAGAGTTTAAATGTACTAATGCACGACATTTGGCTTGCATTCATTTCAGAATTTTAACACTTAGTGTTTATAGGTCAAGCCTGAACCTGTGGAATATTAATACAGTACTGAACTGAAGACCATACAGACATTGAAAACTAAACAAGATATCCTGCTTAAAGACATAGCTAAGCTTTAACAAATCTCAAAAGGCCTATTAAACATCTAACCAACCATTGGACCCTCACCTCTGTACTGCTGCTCTCCTCCTCCGCCTCATAGCTGCTGCTTCTGGTGGGTGGCAGCTTGGTGCTGGAACTTCCTTCTCCATCTGCTTGTCCACAGGAACCTTTCCTCCTTTGTTTCTCCAGTCCACCGGCATTTTGTCTGGAGCTTTGGAGATATTCTTTGCACTTGGGAAACACATCTTCGTCATCATCTTCAGAAGAGGTCTCACAAGGATCTGAACTCTCAGTGGCACAGGTGTTCGAGATTAGACCCAAAAAGCTGTCGTAATCTGCAAAGGTAATGGAGCTGGGCTTGTGTTTGATGATTCGGGGTAGATCGGCTCCCTTGGTGATTGGTAAAGGAGCCGAGTAAGGGTGCTCAAGGTGGGACAGTCCCACTGGAGAGGATGCGAAGGAGTGAGCTGGTTCTGATATGGGTCTGACTGTCAAATTAGAGAAATGATAAGTAGTAGATGAGGTGTTTGAGGAGCCTACATTAATGCTGTTGGTCACTGGACTATCTGAGGGAGTCAATAAATAGCTAAACCTGGTCTCAGCATCCATCTGGAGGTCAGGTTCACAACAAATGCCATTTAGTTCAAGTTTTGAGGTTGATATTTGGACTGGAGCGGAAGTGATTTGATGTTCAATGTATTTCATTGTCTTTTGTTTTGTGAGATGATTCGAGATTTGAAGACAAGGTCCATCTTTGCTGACGAGCTCTGGTACAATTTGATTGATCTTCTCTAATGAACTTTTATTCTTCAGCTTAAGTTGTGGTCGGTCTTTTAAAGGCTCGTTTATAATAGAAGATAGTGAATCAGAAGTATCTTTTAAGGTCAGGTTTCTATCCATGGTTGAATTTGCCATTGAAATCTCTACTGATAAAGTCATTTTGGGGGCGTCTTGCAAAGCTGATGACCTCTGTCCATCTAAAGTCATCACGGGTTGATCTTCCATGTTTCAATCTTAAGCTTGAAACTAGCCATAAGGAATATTCAGAAGAGTTTTTGTATGACGCCAGAAACTGCCATGTTCATCACGTTCCACCATTTGGACTGAACTGGGTCCTCTGTGCTAATTATCACTTTGTGCCAACCATCCTGAAAAGAAAGAACAGAAATTATGAGTTTGCTTTAAATGTGTGCATGATTTTTTTCTAGCTAGGTACGTTTACTTGATTAGCATACTTAAGTGTGATTATGCCATTTCACAGACTTTCTTTATCCAAAGGAATTGTGTTTCAATAACTTTTCTGATGGTGTAGTTCACAGTCCTACTTGTTAAAACATCTTAAACCTATCAGCCTAAGGTCAACTTGGTGAACACCTTTTAGCCATCTTAAACCAGAAATGCACCTTAGGGGCCATTTACACTGCAACGTTTTCAGCCAAAAAAGACAAACTTTTTATGTGTTTTGCCTGTTTGTTTACACGACTACAGCGTTTTGGTGACTGAAAATGCCACCATTATCGTTTCCATGTAAACAACCAAAACGGGAATCTTTGAAAAGGGTAACGTCATGCACATGCGTAGTACTTGATAGGAATGTAAACATGCGCATTACGTGTTGATTTTAAAGGCAAGTGCAAACAAACATACACAACAATGGCGGAGTACATGGTACTGTTGTTGCTGCTCAAGAGTTTGTTAACGCTTCTTCAGCAAAGTGTGGATTTACGTCACCAATATTATAACCAACAGCGGAGACGCATCTTATACATCATATAATCGTCACGTCCCTACAGGTACTGTTTACTAACTAGGTGACAGCACCAACTACCATCCTGGCATTTGTAATACAGCGTTTTTGACTGTTTTTGCGGATGTGTGTAAACGTGAATTGTTTTGAAAACGTAGTCGTGTATACGTGAAACTTTTTAAAAATGCAAGGGAAAAACTTTTCCGTTTTTGACTACATCGTTGTTGTGTAAACGTAGCCTCAGATGGGTTTTTTTTCTTTTCAACAAGGAAATTGATGAAAATACATCTCAGCATTGCTTCTGGTAGAAAAGCAGAAGTATTATTTTTAACAAAGATAAAAAAGAAAGCACAGCTGATTCAAATGTCTGAATTACTTTTTATATTCTCTTAGTGGTTATCAAAAGTATGCCAAATTTGTACAGCGTTTACCCCGGAATTTTGCTTTAAATGAAATAAGGATGCATTGGAGCATCGCTTTGAATGGGATTTTATGGAAAAGCACACATATATTCACAAGGAGCTGGAAACATGAGTAAAATGAGAGAGTAACTAGGAAGCCCACAGAGGAAGAGTCTAAAAAAAACAAAGAATCTCACAGATGGAGAAAGACTGAATCCCAAAGAGATACTCTGGGAAGAGTAGAGAGTCTCACAGAGGCAGAGAAGGGGATAACAGAATCCCAGAGAAGCAAAGAAGGAATAACAAGGAATCTTGCACAAGTAGAGGAGGGAATAACAGGGGATCTGAGGGGTTGAACATCTGGCTCGGGCTTAGAGCATTCAAGTCTGGATTTGTTGAAGGCACGACGGTGGTGACATCAGTGCTATGAGGAATCCAGCTCTTCGCTCTCCAGTGGCTGATTTACAATGTACCCGGCCATTCATCAGACGACCTAACTGTCCCAGACCAGGCTGTGGTTAGCAACCCTGCTAACCCCCACATTAACCCCCAACCACGCTCCACAAAAACACACATTAAACCACAGGAAGAGTCTGATAGGTGGAGAAAGAAAGAACATTCCTTTCTGACACTTTATACTGTAGCTGAAGAACATCATATAGAGAGATGAACTGTGAAAGACAAAGATTATTCCTGGCAGGATGTTTCAATCAAGGGACTGATAGCGTGAAATCGTGCTATACTGAGATGTGATTGGTTGGGGTTTTGTAAGATTTATTAGTTTAGCATGCAAATTGGATCTGACAGTGAATGCTGGGGTGAGGAAAGAAATGGGTAAATTACAAATAACATGGACATTAAGTTTTTGTTTTTATAAAAATAAGTTGTTTGGCTTAAATTCCCTAGTGAAAAATAAATATATTAAAATGCATTTGAAATATATTTATTTCATGCTAAGTCTATGACAAATGCATTTATATATTTATGTACTTAATAAAAATACCCTGCAATTGTACTTTTAGTATACTAAACTGGTATACTATGATTGAAACAACTAATTTTGTGCTTAGTGCACATTAAATGTGTTGAAGTAGTGCTGAAGTCCAACTATATAAGAAATACTGAAGTATTTAATTGTGCTAAATTGGAACTATTGCAAGTATACGTCAGGTAGACTTTAAATAACTTGCATTTAAAGACAGATACTATTCAAAAATCACACAATCCTCAATAATAGTAACATTAAAACACATTTTAGGCTTACTATTAAGAAATGTGCATAGTGCACAAGTATTACTCCAAAAAAAGTTTAATTATAATTCTTATATCATAAGTCTTGAGCAACATGTTAGTAAATACAGCGTGTAAAATAAGTATTGAACAAGTCACCATTTTTCTCAGTGAATATATTTCTAAAGGTGCTGTTGACTTGAAATTTTCACCAGATGTCGGTAACAACCCAAGTAATCCATCCATACAGAAACAAAACAAATAAGTTCAGAAATTAAGTTATGTGTAATAAATTGAAATGACTCAGGGAAAAAGCACCTTTAGAAATATATTTACTGGGAAACATGATGACGTGTTTAATACTTATTTTACCTGCTGTATGTTAATAGATTTGAACTGTACTTAGTATGAAATAAATGTATATTAAATATATTACTTTTTTTACTAAGGTTAAGTTGAATGAATAATGTCAAGTGCATATTTTAGATGCTAATCACCATTTCAATCATCTTTTCAGCACTTAAATAGTCAATGTGAAAAAAAATAGTTTTAAAGTGTGCAAAATGTACAGATGTATAATAATTAAGTGTGCAGTCTTGAAAAGCGACTGATATTTTGTTTTAAAATCTATATTTACACTTGTAACCAAAAACACCCAACTAGTCAAATATTTAAGTAACATTCTATTGTTGATTGAGAATTGCCTGACAACTTTTATAAATATAATAGCGTAAAATATATATATTTATAGTCTAACAGTAATCAATTTATTATCGTCAAAAAGTAAATAATAATAAGAAAAACAATAAAAAAAAAAAAAAACATGAAATGTACTATATAAATAACAAAAATATAATTAAATAAATATTTTTTTCTTTTTAAATAATAATTAGATTACTTTGAGACTACAAAATAAATGTTTTTATGCTATTGTATTTCTAAATGTTGTTTCGAGTCATAATACCTATTATGTATTATATTTAATATAAATATAATTTAAGTATTTTATATAAATATTACATATTTAGCACTATTAATCATAGATCATATTAATCACAGAAATATCAATATTGATCTTCCAGTGGTCAACTCAGAAACAGAAAAAAAAAAATGCTTATCTTCACAAAGAGTTTCTTTTCATGCACCTTCCAGTATGGAACGTTTGCCAGTGGTCATCAACAGATGGAAATACTGAATATTCCCATGCACTCCCAAGCACGCATAGAAAATCAGAGCTGTATCTGTGGTGTTAAATGTGAGAAGGGGGCCAGCTGGCAGCCCTGACTGTGGCCTTCACTCATTTAACACGTCGCCTTGTGCTACGCTCTCATTCGATCTCTCTCACACACACATACTCAAAAAAACATGGTCAAATTTCAGCAAGAGAAAGGAAAACATGCACCTGCCCTCAACAAAACCTCAGGGCTTTAACCTTTAAAAACTGATAAGAACAGTGACCAAACACCACACAAGGTCAGTGACTCACAGCCACCTACAGCTCTTGACTTCCCATGTGCCTGCAACACATGCAAACATGCTCATATGAAAACCACAAACAGTATATAACACAGGTTATGCAATATATGACACTATACCAATATGTCAGATATTACAATGCACAATAAACCTGTATAATGTAATAAATTGGACATGCTTTAAATAGAATCTTGCTGATTATTTTATTATTATGCATAATGCATTTTTAACGGAACTCACACAGAGAGATTACATGCAATACTTATCGTTTAAAAATAAATATGTCAAAACATAAGACTGTTTAAAATGATCTAGTAAGAAGACAAAACTAAAAAGTGATTAAAATGGTGACAATTCTGGTGATCAGTAACTAATTTAACAATCTTAAGTATCCTTTTAAATTTTATAATCTGTCAATCAGCGTGACAGGATTCATATTTGGATGTTGCAAAATTGGAAGTTACAACATTTGTTTTGTAATTTGCCCAAAAGGAGAAAACTTTGTCTTTCATGAGAAACAGTGTTGCAAGTGTAACCCTGATTAGATCTAGTCCTCTCACCTCCTTTCCTTTAGCCTGTTTTTCTCTAAAGCCACAGTAAAAGGAGGCCTCCTCATTCCCAGCTGTATAAAAGACTTGATCCAAACAGCCAAAGAGGATTCTGCACTGTGAATGTCACTCAAGCGTTCTACAAGTTTCTCGTTGAGCGCAAAGTGTTGCAATACATGAAAAGGGGC
The DNA here is from genome assembly GCF_018340385.1 of Cyprinus carpio. Taxonomy (NCBI): domain Eukaryota; kingdom Metazoa; phylum Chordata; class Actinopteri; order Cypriniformes; family Cyprinidae; genus Cyprinus; species Cyprinus carpio. The sequence continues at coordinate 22,014,977 of NC_056611.1, forward strand.
AAGCAGTGTTTTCTTTTCACTTTACACACTGTGAGTGACTGTTAACGCTGCCATTCCCATTCATTTTACAGAGATCTTTATTAATTAATTACACAGTGTACATTTCACCACAACTGTAATGGTTCTGTAGAAACATACACAGAGTTACTGACACGTATAAAGTTGAAATAAAGCATCAAGTGTGCATTATTTATTTATTTTAATGTTAGATATTTTCAAGGTTGCATAAGGAAAATGTATATTAGGACCTGGTCACCATTTCTCTTTTAGTATTTTTATTCACTTTTTGATATTCATCTACCTTCACTGGTTTATTTTAAATGGCCCAGCAATACACCAAATGCGTAAAAATGTGAGATATAACAATGCAATTACAAGAAATAAAGTTTCAATTATGACAAATAAAGATGCAGTCACAATTGGAAAATATATCTATCAAATGGCTAGATATAAATTCACACGAAGATCTATGTTATGGGAAATGAAGAAACAATTACTTGTTTTATTAACAGGCTTCTGTTATGTAGTCTCTTCATTAAAAAGGTGAAGTTGCATGCATAAATAATCATAAAAGAGCTAACAAAATGCTATTTAAAATAGTTTTAGATACAGTAAATGCAGAATGTCATGCCACAGAACATATGAACTACCCATCTAAAGATGTTTCAAGTATATGTAACATTTTCCAGCGAGTCCTGACATTTCACTTTCACATTTAGAAGCACATTAAACTTTAAATGTATTCATTTGGCAGACACTTTCATCCAAAGTGACTTCAAGCTATCAGTATTCTCTGTCATGAACTTTATCCATCATCCACCTGCACTCAAGGGTCTCCAGCAGGTCAGCATTGAAGACAGACTTCTGCATATTAAAACAATGAAGGCCATCTCACCTTAGAGTAGTTCAAAACATTCTAAGAAGTCCAACGGCCCTCACGGTCATGATGAGGAGAGTGCAAAGTGTCTAAGGTCCCATTAAAACCAAGAAACGTGCATGTGGACGCGCTCAGCCTTCGTGAGCCTCTCCTTTGCCTCTTCTCCTTGGAAATTCAAGGCAACTCCTCCGCAGAGGGATAGGTGCTGTCATCACAAATTCCCCAAAATCCCCACAGGCAACGGGAAGCCTCAGCATGCAGTGACTAAGTCATTCAGAGTAAGAGTGGAAGGGGAGAAAGAATGTATAGTTGTTAGAATGATGGTTTGGAAGGAGGAGTTACGGCTAAGGGGAAAGGGTGAGAGAGAGAGGAAGTGAGAGAGAGATACTGTTGTGTAAACAAGGGCTGAATACAGCATATTTGGATGTAAATGGCCTGGACTGGCTTTAATTGTGAAGGAGAACAGATCCATGTCTCATTGTATGGCTCTGACCCCCAGTTCAACGGGCTGGATGCATTCCAGGTTACGCCACCGTTAAACCCACAAAAAGCCATATGGATACTTTCAACACAAAAGGAATGGACAGAGCAGGAAAGACAAGAAGATATTTTACTTTACCATGGCTTTTTCCTTTGGGAGAGCTATCCCAGGAAGTTCTGTGGTTGTGTCCAAATCCTAGGGCATAAGTCAGTTGCTTATCAGACAGTGTTTTTGTATGAAGGCAAGACTGGTTTCCAGGGAATGACAGCATCACATCTAATGATCTGGAACAAAATTCAAGAGCACTTTGAGATAACCAAGCAAATACTGAATGGCCACAATGCTTATTTCTTGGTAAAAAGGGAATCCTACAATGGGGGGGGGGGGGGCTTCTAAAATTGTCATTTATTTTAAAAAATCTAAAAAAATAAATAAATAAAAGAATATAAAAAAAGAAAACACAAAACATAAAAGTATGTTTTTTAACTTACTTCAAAAAGTTTAAATATTGTAATATGGATATATAAATATAATTAAACATTTAAGGTTAAAAACAGATCAACTGATAGTTTAAAAATCTAAAATCTATTTTAAAAACAATTTATAATTTTTTCACAATTCCAAAACTTATATTCATAAAAAAGAAATCTTTTAAAAAGTCTTTTAAAAATGTATTTTTAAAATATATACAAAATTAAGTAAATAATCTATGAAAATACTTATAAAACAAACAAACAAAACACACATTTAACAAAAAGATTACGTATAAAACTCTGGATTCAGACGTGCTCTGATCCTCCATAGACTGCATTATCCAGGCGACGCACCTTCCTCCTGATGTTTACATTTATCTGATAAGGTACCTCATATAAATACTCCACTGCTGATGTTCTCTTGTCCTTAATTATCTGTGCATTTCCATCTGTGGTTGAGAAACATCAATCAGCTTGTTTGTTCACCACTGTCCTCGCTCACCCTAAAGGAAGCAACGGTCACAAATCAACACAGACTCCTGCTAACCCCATCTAGAGATAGAGAGAGGAAAGAGGAGGGAGAAAGAGAAGGATCACCTTCATTCACAAAACACTCTTCCATTCTGCCTGCAGTCACTATCAACAATGCTTTCACATTACTCAAAGAAGGTACTCATTTTACACTAGTCCATAAATAAAAGCCTCATTAGCAATTTAATGTTTCTGTGTGTTTACATAGACCAAACTAAAAAAAAAAAAAATCACATATAAAGTAACACTTTCTGAAGGAAAAAAATGTGAATGTGTTCACCTATATACAAAAATTGTAACCACTATGATTACAGTGTTTTAAAGAGTTTTTCACCATCTGTTACCATGCTTTACAGACACTAAGGTATTAGGTGGATGCATCCCAGCCCTACAAGTAAAAATAGATAACTTTTTATGCTATTCTGATATGGTTTTAGCTATGGATAGAAACGGCACAATTTAACATAGCATATATGTTTCCTGACAAAACCCGCACAATTGCTACTCAAAACTAGCCCAAAGCAATCGCATTTTGAGGGGCATCCCCAGTAAAAATCATGTTCTGGTGGGGTAAAATACACATGTTTTGATGGGGTTTCCCTGGTAAAATTAGCATTTTAGGGGCTAAATATCATGTTATTGGGGTCGTTTAAACCTGCGGACACAAAAAAACAACCTCGGCAACAATGTTAAAATAGCCCAATTTCCACAGGAAAACCGTGCACTTGAAAAGCACTGAGCTAAGAGCAGAAATAATCCACAATATCACTCTTTAACCAAAGCATAATTTGATTCTAAAAGCAAAATGTCCACTATTTTACTGCATATTTCCAACAAATGGAAGTGTTTTCTTTTTAAAATCCCCATTTGGTATTATTAGGCATGGTAATAACCCTCATAATTCATTACCTACTAAATAAATGAAATAAAGAAACACTGAACGGCGGCCAAAGCCGGCTCAGCATTGCCATGGGTGCTGCCAGAATTTACTTTGAGACGCCATAATCTTCAAAGCCGCTCGAGCAAGAAAAAAAGCAAGACCTTCTCAAAAAGAGAGGGCTTATGTCACCACCAGTCTGTACTACATGGGGATCATCACAAGGGCAGCAGATGAAAAGCAGCAGCAGGCTGAGCGATTGGCAGGACTGTGTGAATGGATGTCTTTATTTGCAGCGGTGGAGCCCTGGAGGTGAGGTGGCTCTTCTTTGTGCTGTGGGGGTCCGGCTTAAACACAGCTGGATCTTCATGTAGCTCAGCCAAAGAGGCTCTCTTCTGATCTCTTTCCTCCAGCGCTGAAAAGCAGCCCTGTTTCTTGGATTCTCTGTGTTAGACTTGTGGCTGGGAAGACAAGGAGCTCTCTCTGTAGAACTGCTATAACGCACATCCACTGAATGCCACATAGAGTTGTGCTTCTGTAGTGCTCCTCTCACTGAGAAGATCAATTATCAAATGACCTGTTCACCATTCTGTATGCCCATGTCCAGTTATGTCACTTATTTCTGACACAGATTTTAAATCAGATCAGAGAGTGTCACGATCTGTTGCTACTACTGTGTCTAAGACGAGGAGCGAAGGAGCGAGGAGACAACGGACAACATAGGAAACAGGATTTATAAACACACATACTACAGGAACCAAAGGACGTTTAAGAAAGCATGCAGGACTCGGGAGACACAGGGCTTAAAGGGATTCTCCATCCAAAAATGAAAATTTTGTCATTAATCACTTACCCCCATGTCGTTCCAAACCCGTAAAAGCTTTGTTCGTCTACGGAACACAATTTAAAATATTTTGGATGAAAACCGGTAGACTTGAGACTGTCCCATAGACTGCCAAGTAAGTTACACTGTCAAGGTCCAGGAAAGTATGAAAAACATCGTCAGAATAGTCCATCTGCCATCAGTGATTCAACCGTAACGTTATGAAGCATCGAGAATACTTTTTGTACACGAAGAAAACAAAAATAACAACTTTATTCAACAATTCCTCTCCTCTGTGTCACTACAAATCAGCGTAGCACCATTTTGGCAAACCTGAGCAGTACGCAGGCAGCGTACGCTCTTCTGTGTCAGCCGTGCTACAAGGATACATTTTTTATGTGTATTTACGCTTTTGTTTGAAAGACTGGAGCCCACACTGGAGTGAGCTCTGGTGCTAGGATGAGGGCAGAGAACAGTCTCTTTTCTCCTCATCCTCCTCCTCTGGTTAGAGGTGAACGGCGTGGCAGTAGGGCTTGACTGAGGAGCGGGCTGGTTCTGGCTCTCAGACGCTCTCCAGACACCGGAGGATCCCTTCCCTTCAGCTTAGTCCCGTGGTGTCTGGGAGGTCCATGGGGCGATGGTAGTTGGCCCTGTGCCAGAACAGAGAGCTGATGGTGGAGTCATCTGATGCCATCATCGCGACGAGCGTGCAGAACTCCCTGGCATACCCTACAGGCTAGGGAAATGAATTGAGCGGCGAAACAAAAAGTAGGGGTGCCGCTTAGTGTTTATGGTGCTGTCTTCTGTCACGATCTGCTGCTACTACTGTGTCAGAGACTAGGCGCCAAGGAGCGAGGAGACATCGGAGAACATAGGAAACAGGATTTATTAACACACACGTAGTACGGGTTCCAAAGGACGTTTAAGACAGCACGCAGGACTCGGGAACACAGAACTTAAATACACATGGAAACTAATAAGGGATCACCTGGAAACGATGATCATAAATAAGACAGGAACAGGAAGGACCATATATGGGCAAAGAGGAACACAGGGGAAAACCAGGACATGGAGCACGTGGGGGAGGAGAACACAAACAGACAGTCTAATGGGTGTTATATTGAGATAATAACATCATATTTATGCTTTCAAAAATTAATTTGTCAAACCATAAGACCAAATGACTAAAATAAATAAGGATTAGTTGGCGTCATTTTGATCAATTCTTTAGGAACAGTTCACTAAAAATTAAAATTGGCTAAAAATTTACTCATCCTTGGGCCATGTAAGATGTAGATGAGTTAATTCTTCTTCAGAACAGATCTGCAGAAATTTAGTAGTACTTTACTTGCTCACCAATGGATCATCTGCAGTGAATGGGTGCCGTCAGAATGAGAGTCCAAACAGCTGATAAAAACATCACAATAATCCACGAGTAATCCACATGACTCAAGTCCATCAATTAATGTCTTATGAAGTGAAAAGCTTCATGTCTGTAATAAACAGCTTCATCATTAAGACGTTTTTAAATTAAAACCATTTTTTTTTCAGCTGAAAGGAGTCCTCTATACATAACATTGCTTTCTCCAGTAATAAAGTAGTTTCATCTGAATCAGGAGAGAAATAAGCACAGATCAAGCAGCGTTTACAAGTGAAAACAGTCAAAAATATTTCTAAACAAATATGGTGTGGATTTTGATGTGAGAGGACAACAGGGGATGGATTATTCCACTGGATGAAGCATTATTATGATTTATGAACTCTATTTTTTTGTTAAGAAGAAATGGTTTAAATTTAAAACACCTTGATGAATTTGCTTTTTACTTCACAAGTTGTGTGGATTACTTGTGGATTATTGTGTTGTTTTTATCAGCTGTTTGGACTCTTATTCTGATGGCACCCATTCACTGCATTGATGAGCAAGGGATTTAATGCTTTGATGAAGTAACAAACTCATCTTCATCTTGGATGGCCTCGGTGAGTACATTTTCACCAAATGTAAATTTGTGGGTGCATTATTCCTGTACAAAGAACTGGCTCTTAAGAATTATTTACTGTCAGGAAATGCATTAGCTGCATTACCTGATGCAACCTGCACATAAAATCTCCAAAATGTTCATTAAAAACATGTGTCTATGCTTGAGGAAGAGCCATTTTTAATTCAGTAAAATGAGATGTGCATAAACTACTATATAAACACATTTACTGAATTGCATCATTTCTTTAGTGAATCGGATATTAGAATACTTGCCATAACAAGCAACACAATTCATTCTTACTGAGTTCCAGAGTGTTCTGTCTGCAGAAAAATGCAGACGTTGAAGAATTGTTAACAGAGCCATACGTCAAAAAAAACCAACAACAACAACATTTGGTTCTAGTATTTTTATTTTAAATGAAGCCCTAGAAGAGCATTATTCCTGCTGTCTTATCTACTGTGTGGCTGTCAGCCATTTAGACACATTTACCATGATCCATATACCAACCCCCACAATCTGCCATAAAATATGGAAACACCTCAAGCAGGATGCATCTTGTTAAATCTAAAAATATTTACATACCCGGATCAGGCCTGTTCCTTTTCACAAAGTACTGTATACATCTCAGGCATCTTATTATAGTGATATCTATGCATGAGTATAAACAAGATAGAGGGTTAATTTGAAACACAAATGCCCATAAAAAAGTTACATTGCATTTTAATATGTATAAAAAAAATCCAAATTTATATGTCAGAGTGCTAATAATAATAATAAAGTTCAATCACAACGAGCCAGAGCAGGAAACTTTAACTCAAAAAGTCACAGCATTTGCTAAGCAGCATTCCACAGATTAATGTGGAAACGGTGCTATTGTGTTATTATTTACTCTTTTCTAAGCGAAGATTATGAAGCTAACAGGGTTAACAGAGAGACAGAGCCAGGTATGTCTGAATATAGTGGGCAACACTGGAGTGTTGGTGCATTTATGGTATGAAGTCACAGGTGAAGAAAGGAACAATCTGGCAATACTCCAACAGTGGGCTTTTACAATACTCCAACATCAGTCATTGAGAAAACAGATGAGAGATTGGAAAATAATAGTAAATGTTTTGCACAATATTTTCATGCTCAGATGGCATATAACCTCCAGTGCTTCCAGCCAGCCTCATCCCACACTAAACCTTGAAATCCAGACACTTATGTAACATTAAACTGCCTCTAAAAAAACCAAAAACACAAAAAATGAATAAAAAACACCCCAGCAATGAAACTTGTTAAAACATTCCAGCAATGCCTTTATCTTTTTTACTCAATATTCTCATTCCGTTTCAATTCTCTAACAGATTCCCGACATTCCAAAAAGCCTAGGCAGGTGTTCTGCATTATCTCCTCACCTCGCACTCCAGTTCTGTCTGTGCCCTAAGACACTCAACCCATCCTTATAAATCTAACTTAATGCCCTCGGTGGCAACTAACTCATCGACCTTGGGTTTCGCATTAGCTAAGGCTGTCAGACTCAAGAAGAGGCAATGGATCTAAGTTCTCACTTTGTTCTCTAAGCAGCTGCTTTTAAAACATATGGTTAAGGGTTGTCGTACATGACTTAGGTACCAGAAAAGGTGCTGAGATGCCATCTATTTGCTGTTGAATACATAAGAGCGTGCAGGAAGGATTTTAAAGCTGTTTATGATGCCAAAACTGAAGATCAAGACATCGCAACAAGAGGAATCACTGCACCCTTTCAGGCCTCTTTAACGAACCACTACTTGCAAATCATATAGTAGTGGTTATCTTTTCCTTGTTTTTTCCTTTTACCCAAAGCAACTTACAAATGAAGACGACAGAAGCAATCAAAACCAACAAGTGCTATGACAAGTCTTGGTTAGTCTACCGCAAGGATTTTTTAATAATAATTAAAAAGAAAACAAGTAGACAGAACAGAAAAAGAAGAGATAATGCTAATATTAGTGGGTCATTTTTTTTATAATAAATAAAAAGAAAACAAGTCAAAAGAATAGAAAAAGAATAGAGAACACCTGCGTTAGAAAGTCATTTTTTAGAATAAATAATAAGAAAAACAAGTAGATAGAATAGAGAACGCTAGTAAAACATTAAACAAACATACCCACAAATTAAGAAAGATTGAAAAAAAATTTAAATAAATATTATTTCTCAGGTGAAACCTTGTTTTATTGAATAACAAGCCATATAATTATGAAGGGGATCTATTATTGTGAATGTTGATTATTTTGCCAAAAAAAGTTATATGTTTTTAATGTAAAAAGTCTGAATTCTGTATTTTTACTATTATTAATATTATTTATTTATTAATGTATTATTTTATTCTTATTTATTGATTGATTGATTGATTATGTATTGTTTTATTCTTATGTACTATTATTTTACTTATCAATTTTCAACCAGGTTTCTCTTTTTACCATGTTGGTAGTATAAGTAAATGAACAATGTTTAATTTTTTTTCTGCAATACTTGCACCAAGACATTTCCATTTATTTGTCAGCGAATGTTCACCAGATTACGCAAAACACATAAAAGCTCCAAGATTTTTGTGAAAATTAAAGATCGTAAATCCGCATTTTTAAATGCCTGTTCATGGATAGTCTGATCGAGCCCAGTGCATTATATATAAGTTTTTCTACCTTTTTTCACCACAGGCTTTTTCCTCTAGTCATGTAGCTACGATTTCAGTAAATAAATAAACATCACATTTCTACTGCATAGATAGGCAACTTTTATTAAAACTATGGTAAATTGCCATTGGTAAATGGTAAATTATTAAAGATGGAAAAAAAGTGAAGGAAATGACAGAAAAGAAACCAGATTTGTGAGAAGCCAGTTTTGAAGAAAGCACATTGGTGAAGTAAGATCTGATGCATATGGCATCACAGACGTCCCATGGAGATTGTGCTGACTGATCAACCTCATGTCTTTAACTGGCATCTCTCAGTTTGAGTCCATCTGCTCAGTGGACACAAAGTGTTCTCTGACGAGCAATGCTGGAGAATTATTAGTATTACAAGCATTTGTTGCCGACTTGCAAAAAGATTAGTTTACTTCGAGAAGCTATAGAAATAACACTAATGCTAACAAGCTTCAGTAAGCGTACCAGTTTGCTGATCTTACAAAGCCCCATTGTCTATCAGTAGATTTTCCTGTTAGCAGTATTTCTGCATGACACATTTATGCAGAAACATTTTTGAAATATCTCAGGTCTTAAATACTGGTTGGGGTTTACATTTACATTCCATTAAATCTCAAGCATCCCATATTTTAAGAATTTCGCCCATATTTTAGGCCATGTGGCAATAGATGACAACATTCCACAGATTTATGAATAACCAGAGTGTCTTTGCTCCGGCTGTGCGGTGGACTCGCTCCTATTTTCGTGACAGCATGATTGGTTGGTTACTTCCCAAGGGGATTATAAGAAACCTCAGTGTTGATATTTTCCCTCATTTGTGCTTTTGGGGTTTATAGATTTCCAGATTCATTGCAAAACCAATAGCAGGGAACCACGGGGGCCTCTAGACGCCCCTCTGACACCAGCTGAAAACACCCAGGTTTAAACAGAGCAACAGGAAAATGCTTCAGAACAAAAGGACTAAAAGCGCAAATGCTGCAGAAATAGATCAGACCACTAGTACTTTTGTGACTTTGAGTCAGCGACATTTCCTACGAATCGTCAAGGAGACAGTGCTGCATAAAAATATGTAAATAAAGTCAGTAAAAATAACAATTCCAAATGGGTGATTTTGCAGCGATGCCCTATAAGAATCATTTTTGGTTCCACAAAGAAACTTTCAGTCAACAGTTCTTAAAAGAACCATATTTTATATTTTGTGTAAAGAATGTTTTGATAAATTAAAGAACCTTTTTTCACTGGAACGATTCTATGGATGTAAAAGGTTCTTAATAGAACAATCAATTCCAATATATTTATTTTTAAGAGTGCATTGTGAAAATTTGTCCCATGAACAAAATTTGCAACAATTATCAGAAATTTGCTTTCCACCAGCTTGTTTTGTTCTCAAAGAGTCCTAAAGAGTTGTGTAAATTTGACATTCACATTGCTTTGATTGGCTGATTCATCTATCATGTTCATAAATGCTCTGCGGAAATGGATGGAAAAGTTCAGTTCAAACTGAAAATTACTTGATATGTGAGCATAGTGCTTTTATAGTGAGCACTGTGACCTTTATACCTACAATGTTTACCAAGGATTTGTTGATTAATGGTCAAAAAAGCAAGGTGACTGTTCAAGGTGACTGACGGACGTTCAAGTACTGACTCTGATTATCAACACAAGAGTCATGACACCATCATGAAACCTTATTACTTCAGCAGTGTAATCAGAGTCTCCCTGTGATTATCAGCTAGATATGGCATGCAGAGCAGTTACGTGTGTTTATATGACCTCTGAGGTGTTCGTCAGCGAAAAACGCAGCACGTCAGGAATATTCAATGGAATGAAGAGCAAATTAATTCATCTTACAAACACACTCCAACATCACCTGCCCTAACTTGCTCAGTCGATGGGCAAAATTCCTTCTACTGAAAGGCAGCGGCAGACGTGGGGAACATGGACTGCTATGGCCAACACCATCAGGTAATTTTCTAAAAAGTGGAGTTTTATGTTACATTTCATTATTTATTTTTATATGCAACAAAATGTTCTTAAATTACAATCCTCAATGACTGCATCATCATAATAAATCTAACTCCAACAGCGAATTTCATTTCCCTGACAACAGAGGGAGCATAGTGACGAAAAGTGAAAAAAAAAAAAAGTGAAAAGTGACGTGACATTCAGCCAAGTATGGTGACCCATACTCAGAATTCGTGCTCTGCATTTAACCCATCCGAAGTGCACACACACAGAGCAGTGAACACACACCCGGAGCAGTGGGCAGCCATTTATGCTGCGGCGCCCGGGGAGCAGTTGGGGGTTCGGTGCCTTGCTCAAGGGCACCTAAGTCACGGTATTGAAGGTGGAGAGAGAACTGTACATGCACTCCCCCCACCTACAATTCCTTCCGGCTCGAGACTCGAACTCACAACCCTTTCGATTGGGAGTCCAATGTCAAAACTCCTCCGTTTCATAGTCTAGGAGAACACAGAGGGAGCATTAACTATAATGGGTTATTCACAAACACTCACTCTTAATGTCTAGATTTACTCTGGTAATGTCAAAACTCCTCCGTTTCATAGTCTAGGAAGCATTTTGGTTTTATGTAAACAGCTAAAGATGTATAGCACGATCACCAATTTTGACTAGGCAGCATTAGAGGTAAAATCTGTTTCCCCCCTCTATTTCACACAGAACGGCTTTAATGTTTTCCAAATTCACTCTGGTTTCAGTGCATTTAGGTTTTATAAAAACAGCTCCAGAGATACAGGTAGAGGTTAGTTGAGCACTTCAGGCCTAATACATTTATTTTTTCACAGTTCCAAGCAAAAACACCCACACAAAATTAAGATAATCAGTTCAGGACTGGTTTCAACCAAGTTGCCTGGGTTTGGCAAGTTAGCATGGTCCTGTTAGCTCTTGGTATGGTAGTAAAACATAACCTGGTTTCTCCATTGAAGGCCTTTCAAAATTAGTTGCGTATTCCGACAATATAATATTTTTTTTTATTTTTTTTTTTTGCATGCATGCAACATGCAACATATCTTTTAAATATTGCACTAGCGTTTTAGCAATACCTGTTTTTGGAGGGCTATGAAAGGCATTAAATTGACTTTTTCTCTGTTTTGGCTCAAAATGTTCTGTTCAACCAAGCAACTGCCATTGACATAAATAGAAAGCTTCATCTAGGTATTACAGTCCTCAATGGTTTCAACTGAAATTTGACTTGAAATGCCTGGAAACAAGGTTATTTTTATATTAGCAATGATCCAATAAGTTCCATCCATACTTATAAACACAGATGTCAGTCTGGACAGGAAATTCAAGACATTCATCATGTTAGCCACTGAGTCATGTTGGCAACACATGCACATCTAGAACCGGATCTCTCTTTCTTAATGACTCAATAACAGTAGCGCCGGAGGTCATAGGAGGTGTCTGATTAGACAAGCTGCTGATAACTTCAGCTTCAGCTTCTGCGGGGTTCACAAAGGCCAAGCTTGTTTCAACAGGGACCCAGGCACACGCAGCTCACAGCTGTGCACACTTGTAACACGCTTTTCAGCCCACAATGAATCTTCATTAAAGCATGAAGAGGTTGGCTGCTGATCAGCTGACTAAGTCACACTGAAGTATCCAGTGATGCCCAGGTAAAGACATATGAATGAATAGTCTGCATGAGTCAATTGAATTTGCGCTGTAGATTTAATTTCCAAGGCTAATTATTTACAAATTCATCTGTTTCTGTGCTAGGCTTCAGTATGTGTGAATCTACAATCAAAAAATCCATCAATCAATTAAATCTATAGGAAACATTCAGGTGTGTCAGAAAACACAAGCGAGTAGCACTCTGTTGTGTTTAACACAGATAAAAACCCTGATAAGGGTAAAGGCATATAAACATGAAACCAAAGGTCACTGTTTCCACCTCATGTAGACACTGAGACAAGTAATGTTTTCTGTCTCCACTTAAAATAGCACAAGGTGACTTTCAAGGCTTTGTGGGTTAAACACTGCTGATAATAATTGCCTGTTTTGAAAAAGACGGCATATGAATAAAGGTATCCACAACAGCTATTAAATCATCTAAAAATATATTCAAACATTATTCAAGAGAGCACAAATTTGCATCTAGTTTGTCATGCTCTAAAGTCTTATGTTGTTTCAAATCTGTATGATTTTCTTTACTCTGCAGGACACAAAAGGAAACATTGAAAAAAATTGTAGTATTATAGTAAATTGTAATAATCTTTCCTGTATTTCTAATCCAATAAATGCAGCCTCGATGACCACAAGAAACTTCTTTAGCACAATATTTATTTTTGTTTTTGCAAAAATTGTGAATTTTAAGGACTACAGAGTTCATTCTTGAAAAAAAAACTGAGGATGAGTAATTAATAACAGACCTTTTATTTTTGGGTAAACTCTTCCTTTAATACACATCTCATCCCACTTCCTTTATCATGTCACTGCGAGTGTTTCCAAACAGAAATATCTTATTAAAAAAGAAAAAAAATCCAGGCCAACAGAACAGCAGTGCATGAACATTCAGCCAGATTTATTGGTTCTGCCTGACTGTCAGAGGAGCCATAGAAAGGCCTGGTGGGGGAGGCATTGAGATGCAGCGTGTGTGAGACCGAGGCGGATCTGCCAGGCAATGAGTGCCAGGAGCGCAGTTGTACCAGCACCTGTCTGTTCTATTGTTCCATCCACCAAACCAGCCACACTCATCCACACCAACTGAACAAGACAGCTGCCTCTCTCTCATGTGTATCAAAGCAACGGCGTGACTCACCATTTCTAATGAGCAAACAGTTTGAAACCGAACCCACATAAAACAAGATGTTAGCTGAGAATAAAAAGAAATAAAGAGGACTCGTTGATGTGATTTGCAATAAGGTGACAAAATTGTCTCACGCAGAGTTTCATTATGAGGCTAGTTCTCTGCAATTAAACAAGTGGAGCATGGGAAGGTGAACGTGGTCATTGAATTTGCAGTTTCATTTGCTGTGTTTTAATGAGAGGAGCAACTACTCCACCTGAGACCACATCTCAGTGTGCTTCACGCTTCAGAGGGTTCACTTACAGCACAAACAGTTTTTATCTTGTAGAGCACACATACAGTACGTGCAGGAACAATCAATTTTTTAGCACTTCCTCTCGCACTTATTATCAGACAGCCTGTCTTCTCTGAAGGTACGTATAAACAACAGCAAAAAAATAAAATAAAAATGACAATTGCACAAAAAAACGGACAGGTTTTTCCTTTGCGCTTTTAAAATTTTAGAGTACAGACGACAACGCTGTCAAAATGTCTCTGTTCACACAGTATTCACGGGAATGGCTAAAAACTCTGTATGATGCATGCTGACCAATAGTTGGCGATGTTACTTCATAAAGAAACACCACATGTCTGTGCACATAATATGTATTCGCATAACGTCCCCATTTTCACAATACTGCATTTTTGTAGTTTACATGGAAACAATAATTGTACTGTTTTCAAAAACCTACCCTCTAAACCCCATTTTCAAAATCGTGTATTTTCAGGCCACCAAAAAGCCATTGTCATGTAAATGAACGGCCAAAACGCATAAAAAGTTTTCCTTTTTTAGTTGAAAACTGTTGTGCAAACACTCCCTGAATTCACAGAAACATTTTTTAGCCTATAAAAATAACATTATATGCCCCTAAAATTCAACTGATGGGTTGTTTTGTCTTATATTTAAATCATATCATATAGTTTAGCAATATCAAAAAGATTTATTGAATAAATTAGCATATTTTTAAAGGGTCATATGACACGATTTCATGTTTTCTTTTGTCTTTGGAGTGTTACAAGCTGTTTGTGCATAGGTAAGATCCGTAAAGTCGCAAAGATTAAAGTCTCAAACCCAAAGAGATATTCTTCCTAAAAGTTAAGACTCGTCCACACCTTCCTAAAACGCCTGATTCAAACACGCCCCCACAAATCTACATCACTGTGTGCCCAAATGTATAAGCAAATAAAGAAGCTGTAACTTTTATTCTCATTGTAGTATTGTTGCCGTCGCCGCTATGGTAAGCTGATATTCTAAATATGGTAAGGAGTGTAATATTTCTGTCAAACACTTGAGGTATACGGCCAATCACAACGCACTGGATAGCTGGCCAATCAGAGCACACCTTGTTTTTTTTATCAATAATCAATAATCTACAGTGTGTGGAAAATGTGTTTATTGAACCTTAAACCGTGTAAACACATTACACCAAATACACAAAATAATGTTCTTTTAGCAATTTCATATGACCCTTTAACAAATTGAGTGATCCATTCAGTGATTTATTTTTTAATTGGTTGACAGCCCAAACATACATATACATGATTTTAGATTAATGGTGTACAATGTGCTAATGTGTGACAACGTATTAACTACATTACAGAACCTTATTATACAGTGTTATAAAAAAAGGGGAAAAAAAACTACATAAAAGATGCACACAAAAGCATAAAGCACATTGATTGGCTCTTACACTAAGGAACAAAAATGGTCACTGAGATACTGAACTTGACTTTGACATGATTAAACCAGAGAAAGTGTTACATTCCAAATAAAACACTCACCATACTCAGATTTGCCACACCTACAACATTTGTTCAGTATCACTTTCTCCCGTCTAACAAAGAAAAACCTACTGTGCCAAATTATACAGCTGTTTAAACATCAACACTGCCTTCCTCAATCCATTATCACTTGCTCTATAATAATAATCATATTTGTTACTTACCACCCTTTACTGAAGTGACAGTTTTTGACATCAGTATCTTGGAAGAAAACTCTCCTCTGTTTAGACACAATGATGTGTTTAGACTGTTGTCATTGTGTCAAAAACAGAACGACCACCCCCTTCAATCAAACCGATCCCTGATTAGTGTGAGCACACAGAGGAGGGGAAAGCCATATGGAAGATAAGAAGTCAATGGATATGAAAAAGGGAATTCACTTGGGACTGCTGTCACATGGTCTAAGCCCTCCAAGTGCAGAGGGGACAGATTAATCCTATTGTTCCTGCAGATGCAGAACAGAAATGATGGTCAAATTTGAGCATTTTCACAATTTTGCAACATTCAATGTTTTGGGAGTGAAACTGTAATGTTGAAAATTTTCAGATTCATGCAAAATACTAACAGAAGCAGGTCATAATCTCATTACCCCATCACAAATTGAACATTATCAGCATGTGCACTGAAAGCAGACGGGTGCTGAAGAGCCCTCTGGTGCATAGTAATGGATATATTATGCAAAGATGAAAACCTCAAACCTACATTATACAGAGAAGCTTATCTTTAATTTTGCAATACCATTTGGTGCATCCATGGGTTAAAGAAAAAAAAAGACATATTTCAACTTATATGTGCAACAATAAAAATTTGTTGAAAAACATAAATATATATTGTATTTTTTTTAAATATATTATATTAATGTATTATTTTAATATTTATTGTATTTATTTATTAATTGTGACTATATATTTCAATGTGACTTTTTATCTTTCAGTGTGACTATTTCTTATTTTAAACTTCATCTGACAGTTACCTTTTTCTTTAGCTAAATAAAAACTGATGGAAAGTTTTCGGAATGTTAGTATCAAGCTTTTTTATGTTTGTATTTGAGTGAATTTTTATTTTGTATTTTCCATCAGCAATCTTATTTTAGCTAAAGTTTTAGTCATTTTGTTCTGTGTTTTTGTGTTTTTAAAATATGTCTATACATTTCTATTAATATGTTTTATTTTTGGTTATTTTAGTCAATCAGGTAAAATTAAATAAATGTGAGAAATTTTGTGTTGGTAACTAACTGAAATATTTTCTTTCCCCCAAATACTGTTTAATTGCAAATAACTACGTTTTAGCATGAATAGGACATTTTTTGTTTAATGTTTTACTACATATAAATTAAATACTGTATAAATATGATCATTAATTAAAAAAAACAAATCTTAATGGACTTCAAAATTTGAAAAATAAAACTCCAGAACCACAATACAGTGCCTTTTCTCATAGATGATGTATGTTTCATTCTCTCGATTGGCAGGGAAAGATTCTCTGATGAGACGATCTGTTCAATAGAAAATCATTCCAGAGCACGCTTTGAGCAAACAGGCCAACGTTTCAACATGTAGCTCATACATACCGTAGTGGATGGGCTGGAGGGACTGAACAGTGACAGCTCATCCTCAACACATCGGAGGAGATTTCCACCCAGATTGACTCAGGGACCTAAAGTACTTAAATTGCAATTTGTCATTAGAAAGACCTATTTATCTAAAGGAACTACCAGCACACTTAGAACAGGGAAAAATCCCCTGAAGAAAGTAAGAGTTAAGCATTTTGCTCAAGGACACAGTGGCGAAAGGTGATCGCCGTAACTCTTGGTTCATGCATCGCACCTTGCGGGCTTTGAACCTACAGTCTTTGGGTTAGTAGCTAGTTCAGATCTTTAACCATTAAGCTTTCACTAACCTTTTGTACTTTTGCCTGTTCTGAAACATTAAATAACATTGACAGAAAACTACATCGTCATTTACTCACATCGCTCCAAACACATTCGACTTACATTTTTCAATGGAATTGCATTTTCCTAACAAAAACACTTAGGAAGTATTGAAATCATAACTGTAAAAATAAATGTTTGTTGTAAATAAAACAAAGATTATTGGCGTATGTTTCATAAGAAAATACTATACCAAATACTTCTACTCAAAATTCATATTTAATTGAATGTGATACTTTGCCTTTTCTCTGTAATTATTTGTGAAATTTAGCAATTTATGAGTCAAAATGATTTCTAAATTTTTTTTTTTTTCATTGTACTAATTACTTTTAGGTTGCTTTTACACTGCGTTTTTGTCTGTTTCGGAGCTTGACAGCCCTTGGTCACCATTCACTTTCATTGCATGGAAAATAGCAGCTCAGACATTCTCCTAAACATCTCCTTTAGTGTGCCACATAAGAAAGCATGTCCTACAGGTTTGGAACGACATTAGAATGAGTACAACCTAAAAGGATTTATTATTAAAAACCAACCTTACAACAGTTCACATATTCCTTTGCAACTTGAATTAACTGAGTGGTATTGCACATTTACAGTAAGTGAATGAACCTCATCACAGCTGCACTCATGTGTCGTTGTTGACTGGTTGTGCATTTGAAGGATCCTTTATGTAAAGTGGCACACACCATTCCACCAGCCTGCTTGAACAGATGCACAACACAGACTGGCTGTGTGATATAATAGAAGAAGTATCTGAAGAATGGTATTTGGATTTAAATCAACAGCCTTAGGCGAGGCACAGGAACATCTTGGGCCTCTTCTGTAAACATAAGGTCCCCACTCCATAAGGAAAGCTGAGTTAATGCCACATGAAGAGCTGTAAAAAGAGGATGCACATTCATTTCATTTGTGGTCAGACTGAGAATGTCAATATTTTAGGTATGATGAGAACAGCGCATTATGGGTCACGCTATTCAAACATAACATTTCAGGGGAAATTACAGAATACAAGAACGAGAGACAAATGCCTTTTAGAGAGTGGGTGGATGATTTACGTATGATGGAGAAGAGATATAGGAGATGTCTGTACAAATATGGGCTGCACAATTATTTGAATAATTGACATTAAATAAAGTACAATTACAGATGCTGCAATTAACTATTCACGAAAAGTGGCAATTACAACATTACACTTACGTATTTTTAAACCATAAACTTTGTCAATATGGACATTTATGTATACTGTAAACATATATCAAAAAGCTGAATTAAAATAAATATTAGATTAAAAAAATCTTTAACTAGCTAAAACAAAATAAATTGAAAATTATTAAAATACAAACAAAAACAAGCTAAACAGAAATATTTCAACAATTTAAGAATTTGAAAAATGATGAAAAAATAATTGACAAATTGGCAAGAATTAGACTAAAATTAAAATTAAAAGTGATCAAATAAAAGCAAAGGACCAAATCTCAAACTTTTAATAAACACTAGTAAATTACATTAATAAACTGAGCTAAAAGAACATTTTTGAACATGCTCTCAAGAGAAAACTTGGCAAATTTGAGTAAATGAATTAGAAATAATTAAATGTTGAGACAGAGGTAGTAACTGAGGCTGATTTACAATACTTAATTTGCCTCAAACACAAGGCATGTGCCTGACTCGATTCGGTCAGTGGCTAACAGATAATGTTTTTGGATGAACCCAATCTTTAGAGGAATTTGGTTTAATATACGCATGTATGTAAAGTGCATTGATGACTTCTGCTTTCTTCAAAAACTGCTGCTGTTCCCTGAAACATAGCCTACTGTTGTTTACCTGTGAGCCGTCCTTGGGAAAGTTGTAGCCTACGTTGGCCTGATGATTGTACAGCAAGACGATTTAGTGGTGCTTCGTAAACCAATGTGTTTTTGAATCCAAGAATCAATTCACTGATTCACTTCCATGTACTGACTCATAGATGGTCATTGGAATCCATGTACAATTAAAATGACGTGCATTATTATTAAAAAACTAGCTGAACACACAAGTTTTTCGTTCCTAAACGACTGGGTGTTTTAACAATGAATCGGTTGAGTAAATGAAATCACCTCTTGTCGCAACCTACTAGCCTTATGACGTAACCTAAAGAACTGGAAGTAACCTGAGGGTCACTATATATATAGGGTACATTAGTTAATCTTTTTTTAGTAAATCGATTCGAATTAAATAAAAATTTAATTTGCTTTGAAAACACCAAGATGAATATCACTGAATTAAAATCATAGTTTTTAAAATTTTACAATGGATCTGGCATTTGTTTTTTGGGGTATGTAGGCTATGGGTTACCCAAAAAATCAATAGTTTTCACCAAAATAGCCTAATAGTTAACAAAGTGTGTTGTTTAGCTACAGATATTGTTGCTACTGCAAATATTTATTTATTTACTTATTTATTTTTATTTCTGAGTGGTGGAGACCATGAATCTAGATTACCATGGTCATTTTCTGTCCAATTGTGAAAAATCCGTTCTGCTTCACAAGATGTGCCAGCCATGCTTTCGCATCATTTATTACAGGCGGTCTATTTTCTGCCTGGCAAAATGTTCCCATATCTTTCACACATTTATTTTCGTGATAGTACATTCCGCTGTTCCTGCCGACAAATTACTTCTTTCTGAGAAAAGAAGCCCATTTTATCTGACAACATGACAGTGGAAACTACCGACAGCTCAGTCTGCAAGGCAGTAAACGATTCGCTTTGAATTAAGTAAAAATGATGTTCCTGTCGACCCAAGTAATAAAACAGTTTAAAGCCAAGTCTATTCCATGTTCATTAATTCATTCGTTTATTCATTTATTTGGTAAGAAGCAGCACGTATAGGCCTAATAGGCTATGCAGTTTAATGTAAGTTGCAGTCAGCCAGAACAACATGTATATGTATGTATTTATTTATTTATTTATGTAAATATATACACGAGGTGCATGTTTAAGGTTATTGATTTATTTGCATGCTTGTTTTCATTGTTGAATTTCTCATCTTAAAGTTGATAATATCCAATTAAATAAATGTAAAATAACTGTAAATAAAGCAAAATAAAACCAAATGTTTCCACTACGGCAAAGTGACTCCATGCATGCACATTTTGACATATTTGCACTTTTCTCACTCTTCAACAGATGGTGGCAGTAGCACACTTCCATTACAACAAGAAAAGAAAAAAAAACAAGTGTTTAAAAATGTAATGTACCGACTTCTTTCATAGTTGCTGATTGTGTAACTGCACGCTTTTTGTAAACAAGCAAGCAGTTGTTACGTTTTGCTTGTAAGGAAACAATGTTTCATTTATTATGCCACAAATCTATGTTTATAGCAGCTATTAAATACAAACATGTTGCCCAAAAGGAAACACTTTTGAAACAAAACCCAATGCATGGGACATGGAGGTGGACTTTCAACGCTGAACATGTCATGTATAATCAATATTATCACATTAAACCCCCTAGAGTGTAAAACTAGTCCAGACATGACATTTACAATTCACATGAGAGCAGTGAACTGCTGTTGCTCATTTGCATCTCTTTCTTTCTTCTTCACAGACTTGCCTTGAATCAAGAGCACTTACTATAGTTCATCATGTCAAGTACATATGTGTCCTCTCTGAAAACCACAGGTTTCCCATGGGAAAGTTCCCCAAAGTCCTGAAGAGTCTGCTTAGAGATCAGGTCATAACAGATAAACCGGTTGGACATGATTAGTGAATCTGTAACTTACATTATCGCACACACATATAACAAAGCCAAGTTTAATATACTTTAAATGTCACTGTGTTATAGGTGTGGGCCCTAAGATTGCCTCCACAGACCTGCTGGGATGTGTGCATACTGAGGAGTACCTGTCCAGCTTTATCAGTGGTGAAATAAGTGAGAAAGATCAGAGATGAACTGTATTCCCATGGAGTTCTGGTTTAGTACTACACTGTAGATATAAAACAGGTGTTATTTAGTATGTGCCTAATGTCAAAGATGTGGAGTGAATCAACTGGGACATATTTCACCCTAAAAACAAAATATAAAATATTCTTTCCTGAATTATGTATAATAAGAATGATATAAATAATGTTTCCCTTTCCTCTGTGCACTAGAGTGATGCAAAAGTATTCATATTTAAGGATGAACCGGATGTTTTCACCTTCTCAGTGTATTGTGGGAAAAACTTTCCTGTGCGAAAGCAGCAGAGTGACCTAGATGTCAGTTTGGAAGAGGGCATCGAAGACGAAGAGTACCTTTCTAAAGGTATTTTCATTTCACTTTCACTCATTTTCACAAAAACATATGCAGATCACTTTTTGACTTTCAAATAAATGTAATTAGTTCCAATAAATCTCTATTAAAGGAATAGTTCATACAAAATGAAAATTTTACCCTCAATCCACCCAAAATGCAAATCAACAAGCAACATCACTGGAACATACAATGAAAAATTTACCACAACATCACTTGCTCTGCAATGAATGGGTGCCGTCAGAATGAGAGTCCAAACAGCTGATAAAAGCATCACAGAAATCCACATGACTCCAGTCCATTAATTAATGTCTTGTGAAACGAAAAGCTGTGTGTTTGTAAAACACCAATTCATCATTATGGCTTTTTAACTTTAAACACTCTGGCCAAAAATGAGTCCATAATAATGCTTCCTTTTGTGATGCTGTTATCCTCCCACATCAAAATCCACTGACATATTTGTTTAAAACTGTTTTGAGGTGTTTTTTCATGTAAACAGTGCTTGATCTGTGCATATTTCTCTCTTGATGCAGATAATTTTTCACTGAAAAAGCAATATTATGCATAGAGAACATTTATTGTATTTCATTGTATTGTATTTTAGCCATAAGAAATGGTTTGAAGTTAAAAATGTCTTAATGGTGGATTTGTTTCTTACAAACACACACAGCTTCTCATTTAAAAAGACATTAATTGATAGACTGGAGTCGTGTGGATCATTTTGATGTTTTTATCAGCTGTTTGGACTCTCATTCTGACATCATCCATTCACTGCAGAGGATCTGCTGAATTTCTCTTAATATCTTCTGAAGAAAAACAAACTCATCTACATTTTGGATGGCCTGAGAGTGACTACATTTTCAGCAAATTTTAGTTTTTGGGGGAACTATTCCTTTAAATAATGTGATACTATGGTAAAATGCATTAAGTAATTTCCTGTGCAGTCCAGGGACACCTCCCTTGGTTACTGGAAACATCCGGCTGGATTTGGTGTTCTATGATTCTGGAGTGGATCCACACTGGGAGGATGAACTTGGAAGACTTCATGTCACAGATAAAGGTGAATCCTTTCACTCTATTACACACATATATCATTATCATAAAACATCTAAGCAGTATTTTATGTAATTGACCCTTCAATGACTTTGTGCATTTATCCGACATAGGACTTTACCAGAGGGCTCTTTATGCATTTCAGACAGTCATTAAAAGGGGCATTCCTGTGGCTACTGTCATTGGAGGAGGCTATTCCAGAGATATTGATCGACTGGCGCGCAGGCACTCAATAATTCACAGAGCTGCATCAAAGGTGAGGTCACAGAAATCATAATGAAAGTAATATGTATTTCATGGACCTGTGTAAATTGAACAGGGACATTATTGGGTGCCTTGTACCAATTTAATCTATATATTTATTCATTTATTCTGTATATATATTTGTCAGAAAGACACATTTTATGCTGCTGTTTTTACATGTTGATGTTATTAAGAAGCAGATTTTGTTTTCATAGTATTGTTGAGCTTTCTGTCCTCTTTATCACAAATGTAAACAGCAGAATTGCACTTTTTAAAGGTTTATATGCTTTTAATGCTTCCCATCTCTGCATTTAGGTTTGGAGAGAACGTGGAGTTTAACTCCAAGATGAAAATGGACAGCAGTTGCTAAACAATCTAAGACTGGTGGGACCTTATGAATGCTCCGCAGTGCCATAGCCATTGTATGCAATAGATTTTATGAATAAAAATTGCATATTTATTCAAGCGATTCTTTCAAATCTTACTCTTTTAATAATGTTTTTTTTTTTATTATTATTATTTATAAATGGCTGGGTTTTACAAAATTATTATTATTTATAAATGGTTGGGGTTTTATTTATTATTCAAAAAAAACATGCTTGCCTCTAAAAATTACAGTGTCGCTCACTGTTAGCAGTAGTAGTAGTAGTAGTATTCTAAATTAATATTTAATTAAAATCTTCATTAAAAAATACATGAATTTGAGCCTAGTAGATCAGATAAAAACTCTTTAATTTTATTATACTATTTATTAATGATAAAAATATTTAAATAATTCTTAATAATGCAGTTATATATATGTATGAACTGTTTTACAAAGCACATAATTAATTACTGGTCTGTAATTAATTCTATAACTTTAATTAATTTCAGATTAAAAAATTAATTTGAGCCAGCGTTCAAATAAAAACAGATAAATGCTTTTATAATATAGTATAATATAGTAAAACAAGTTGTGTTTCATCAAAAAGAGAATTAATTAATAGTGTGTTGATATTACTTTTTTTGGCCTATTATTTAAGAAGAACATATTCAAATTAACTGGAAATTTGACCTTTTTCACTGTAAAGACATGTATTTGCACCAATGGGTCAGATAAAACTAAATATAATGCTTTTATTATATTTACGTCAAAAATACACATAAAAATGGTTCAAGTTTAAAGGAAAATGAAAGACCTTTGTTGTGACATTTTGACATGGTCAAGTTACACCAATACAAACATACATCATGTGCAATCAATTAACAAGCGGTTGACTAGTTCAAATCTTGTTTAAAAGCGTCAGAGCACAACACAACAGCTAATACTATCCACACAACACAACACCTACACAGACAAACTCCTGAAGAGCGTTCAATAAGAAAACGCTAGTTATGTGCTCACATTGTTTGGTTCAGAAAAATGATGTGCTATGCTTTCTTTTTCAGGCAGGCATTGCTTAAGACAGTTAACAGTGATACACCATTAAAATCAGTGCAAGTGAAGTCAGTTATTTTCAACTCAAAACTTAAGACATCACAAAGAATGGAGACTAAAGCTCAATTTAGAATAGCAAATTTTAAAGTTACGACTTGGACCAACACTGGTCTCGTCAAAGCATCAATACCTTGCTTGTTATTGCCATTGATACTGAACAGCTAATGTTAGCTAAATATTAGCTCCCTGGTCCCAATACTTAAAAATCTCCAACTAAAACTTTTAAAGACCTCAAAACAGATATTATTAATGAAAACATTTAAAATGAGATTTAAACCTTCCAGACTTGGACCTTTTCAGCCACTACGCACCAATTGGCATGATCCAAGTAAGTGTGCAGAACATGGAGCTCATCAACATGGTTTTGGATCAACTGTGTCAGTTCTCCTTCCCTGAATACGTGGTAGTATCTCAGACAAGAGTCCTTCAGCTGTTCACTGCTCTGTCCACTCATCCCATCGCTTTCCAGAAGAGATGCTGTGCTTTCCTGCCTCTGCAAGGGCTCTTGTTGGCTCGATTTACCATCTACCTCCACGTGTCCTTCAAGAGTTGACTGATCCCTCTGGTAGGACACCAAGTCAGGCAATGGTACTGCAGAACAATCATGGACGAGCTCCACAGGAACAGTCTCATTTCCATTCCCAGAACTTCTGTTGTCATTTTTATGAACCTGTTCGTTGGGATCTGAGATGAAGACATCTTCTTCTAGACTAGTTCTGGAAGAGGATGAAAAGAGGCTGGACATCTGCCTGATGAGACCTCTACTGCTAGTTCGCCGGCTTCTGCTTTCTGATGCTTCATCGACAGGGGTTTGTAAAGTGCTGGAAGAGGAGCGGGACACGGTCAGGCTGGTGAAGTCCAGCACTGAATCCAAAGATCTGGAGAAGAACCAAAGCCTCTGTTGTTTCTGCTGGACAGGACTGATCAAGTCTCCTTCGTCCACCATGGAGGATATGCTTCTCACTTTTCTGTGCTTGTCGCTGGAATCGCAGCCATCGCTGACGCTTTGGGTTCCGTTGCCTCGCTGTCTGAGGGCGGGAGATAAAGGGGGATTGGGGTTCCAGGGAATGAAGATGTCCTGCTTCTCAAACTTGCGCCTCTTCTGCTCCATGGCCCAAACATAAATCATGATCCGCCCTCCCACACGCAGGGTGCGTGCCATCTCTTTTATTGCTCGGACACGCCGTTCTTTGGTGGACATGTGGTGGATGACTAAGCAATTGAAAGAAATTGTATTCATAGGTCATTGATATATATATATATTCTAATGATTTCAAGGAATAGTTCAACACAGAATTAAATTTGTTATTTGCCTTATGCAGTACCATAAAACCCATACTTTTGCCATGTATGCAATCAATTTTATTATAAATATGCAAAATTTAGTCAACTTTTAAGATATATATTTATGGCCACCTTTTTAATAATGTATTTTTAATGCAACATATAGTTGTTGAGTTTACAAAGTAGAGAATCATTAGTTATTATTAGTTTGTTGACTTTACCTTTTTAATTCAGCATTTATTATTAATATTAATTACCTTAATACACACACACACACACACACACACACACACACACACACACACACACACACACACAGTGAAATTGTTATTTTAATGTTTTTCATTGTCAAATAATTTATTTAAATATTTATATTAATATTATTTAAAACATTAAGTCAATATTGTCTCAGTTTAATAATGTCCCACATCAATATTGTTGATTGTTATTATTCATAATAATAATAATTATAAAAATAAAAAAATAAAATAAAAATATGCACACTAAAAACATTTCAAATCAAGCAAAATATATTATTCTTAATGTTTTTCATATGCAATTTTTTTTAAATATTACTTAGAATTAAAAATATTATTGATTTAGTGAGTCAATATCCAACAACACCGTTGATTATTATTATTATTCATAATAATAACAATAATTAATAATAATAAAACAATAGAAACAATTTTTAAATAAAAAACTAAAATAATGCACACAGATATGCACATTAAAAACATCTGAATCAAACAAAATATAGTATTCTTATAGTGAAATTTATATTTTAATGTTTTTCATATGGAAATAATTTATATTTAAATATTATGTATAATTAAAAATAATATACTGATTCAGTAAGTCAATATTGTCTCAATTCAATATCCCATATGAATACTGTTGATTGTTATTATTATTCACAATAATAATAATAATAATAATAATAATAATAAAACAATAGCAAAAATAATTTTTTAATTAGAAACTAAAATAAAAATATGCACACCTAATACATTTGAATCCAACAAAATATAGTATTCTTATAGAGAGAGAGAGAGAGAGAGAGAGAGAGAGAGAGAGAGAGAGAGAGAGAGAGAGAGAATTGTTTTCCGATGAAGAATTAAATAAACAATTTTTTATTTTTTGATGAACCATCCTTTTAGAAAAGACAGTGTCCCTATGTAGGACAAATCGCTGAACAATATAAAACCAAAATCAATGTAGAAAGCCCAGCTCAAAGCAGTGGGCTGTTTCCTGCATTTAGTGGGGGCTTTCAGAGTGTTTAAACCATTATGAGACTCTGATATCATCAATGGGCACATTAATCTTCTCTCTGAGGATTCATAAGGGGTTGCCAGGTGACCCAGCTGTACAGCCTGACAACAAATACTCCCGGGCCTCTTCCAAGAAGCACTAATCTCCTGTAGCCTAGAAACACCTCTTGTTTCCTCCACCTCATAAAGCCTAAATAAACCTATATATCCGCTCCATTTCAAGTTAATGGCAGCACTATCAGCTGATTGAAATTAAATGGTTTGATCGTGGAAATACAGCACTAGTGTTAATGTGGGTGTATGACATTATGAATTGTGCTCCTATGAATGTACATCCTCATAGATCATTATGCTAATGATCTCATGTCAGAGCCTTTAACGCAGAAGATGTCCGCACTGCATGTTCCTTTTAAAGCAACATGACCTTTTACTGTTCCAATACATTCTGCACTAAAATAAAACATGGATGTGCATAAAAGGAAAGAAAAAAGACCCATTTTAAAAGAAAAATATATAAAATTGAAAAAATTCAGGCATGAATAGTTCTTTCTGGTTGCACACAGCAACAAAAAGCACAACTAGTGTGCACCATTCACTTACAAATTATTCTAATGAGTTGATTCTTGTAAACAATTTATTCATAAACTTGTGCTCTGTCAGGTTGAATCATTCTAATGACTCACTGAATCAGTCAATCAGAACAGTTCTTCACTTATTCACTGAACTAAAAGTCAGTTGTATAATTAATAAAGTGCTCCCTCAAAAGTACTAAAAGAATCAATAATGGAATCATTAATGAACTGACTCATTAAGTGGAATCTGCATCAGAACCAGAATGAAAATGAATGTCAGGGTTATTACAGTTAACTAAAACTATTTCCATTACTTGAAATAAAAGAAACGTTAAATTAAATTAAATAAAATACTACCAAAATATATATTCTTTTTTTTTAGCTAGTTCAGTGTAAAGTAACATTTCTCATGTTCATTTAGTTTAATTTAATGTTCTAAAATAACAAACTGAAAATTAATAAAAGCTATATAGACATTTAAAAAACAAAACAATTACTAATAAAAATGACAAAAATACACATAAAAATGGTGAATGTTAAGATGTTCGTCTACGCATTACCTGCAAAAATTGTAAATTATATGAATAAAATGTATTTAGTAGAGATATATACTATATATATGTGCTTTCTCTGTTTTATTTATGCATTTTTTAAGTCTAATTAATTTTTAAATGAATAATATAAATATTGGATTTGTCTCAGTATTTTTTGATGATTATTAATGAGTTAAAAACTAACTGAACTGACGTTTTAAAATAATTATATAATAACCTTTTATATATGAAATTATATATTATATAATAACCGTTTTGAGGTTCATTATTATTATTACTGAAAGAATCGTTATTATTAAAAGAATCATTAATGTAATATTTAAACAGCTGAATTATTAAATTAATGTAAATGAGCATCAGAATGAATCCATCCATGTGTTTTAGGGTATTTATTTTGCTGCATTACCTGCAATGGAGAGCACTGCATCAAAACAGCCGTCTCTGTAGGGTAAACGCAGGCCATCGCAAAGCTGCACCTCATGACCTCGACTCCACGCAGAGTCCACCAACGGCCGACACACGTCACAGCCCAACTTAAAGATATCCTCATTGATGTGCAGATATTTGCCATTGCCACATCCTGCAATAATTAAAAAAAGTAATCAGTGCATGTCATAAAAATGGATCATTAACATAAAATTGTTTTTCCCTCATAGATGATTCATTGGGTTGTTTTTCCAGTGTCGTACTGTAATAACATTGGTGCCCATTCATCCTTATTAAACTTTAATATGAATAATTGCATTTCCTTTCAAACAGCGGTGAAG
Source organism: Cyprinus carpio (assembly GCF_018340385.1). Classification (NCBI taxonomy): domain Eukaryota; kingdom Metazoa; phylum Chordata; class Actinopteri; order Cypriniformes; family Cyprinidae; genus Cyprinus; species Cyprinus carpio. Next base: position 22,043,692 of record NC_056611.1, read on the forward strand.
TAAATCCTGTCTGCTATGTCTGTATGTGATAACGGGCCATTAAGTTTTTCCAGGCAACAGAATAAAGACAAGATTACATGTGTTTGTTTTCAGCCTTAGGACACAAAGATTGTTTACAAAAAAAGCGTGACTTTGACACTTGTAAAAGCATATTGATCTTGCTGTTCTGAGAGTTTTATTTCTCGCTTGAGAGACATTAAAAACAGAACGAGAAGCCTTACCGACATCCGCCACGATGCTGCCGGGCTCCTGCTCTAGCAGGAACTGTTTGACCTTGGGCCAAGCTTTGTAGCGGCTGTCGTTGAAGTAGGGTGCGATCCTCTCGTACACGCTGTGAACATGGTCTCTCTCCAACTGGCTGGCAGCCTCGTCCATGCTGCTCTCTATTAAACCCCACAGAGCATCTTCATCACTTCAGCCAGACAGAGAGAGAGAGAGGAGGAGAGACACGAAATGAAACCTAAAGATTGAGTCGCACTCTGCTTAATGCTTCGGTTTCACAGCCATTTCTAAAAAAATGAATTCAGTGCGACATTTTGATTGGTTGCTTCTATAAAGCAGTACGAGCCTGGAGGATATACACTTAGGTCCATATATTTGGACACTGACACAATTTTCATATTTTTGGCTCTGTATGCCACCAGAGTAGAATTCAAACGAAACAATCAAGATGAAATGCAGGCTTTAAGCTTTAATTCAAGGGGATAAGCAAAAATATAACATAAAATACTTGGGAATTACAACCATCTTTATACACAGTCTCCCCATTTTCAGGGGCTCAAATTTAATTAGACAAATAAATATAATCATAAATAAAATGTTCATTTTTAATATTTTGTTGAGAATCCTTTGCAGGCAATGAGTGCCTTAAGTGTGGAACTCATGGACATCACCAGAGACTGGGTTTCCTCCTTTGTGGTGCTTTGCCAGGCCTTTACTGCAGTTTACATCAGTTGTTGTTTGTTTGTGGGTCTTTCTGCCTTTAGTTTTGTCTTCAGCAAGTGAAATGCATGCTCAAACAGGTTGAGGTCAGGAAATTGACTTGGCCATTGCAGAGTATTCCACTTTTTTACCTTCAAAAACTCCTGGGTTGCTTTTGCTGTATGTTTTGGGTCATTGTCCATTTGTACTATAAAGTGCTGTCAAATCAACTTTGCTGCATTTGACTGAAACTGAGCAGATAGTATATCCCAGAACACTTCAGAATTCTTCCGGCTGCTTCTGTCCTCTGTCACGTCATCACTAAACACCAGTAACCCAGAGCCACTGGAAGCCATGCACGCTCATGCCATCACACTGTGTTTCACAGATGATGTTGTATGCTTTGGATCATGAGCGGTTCCAAGCCTTCTCCATACTTTTTTCTTCCTGTCATTCCTGTACAAAGACTGCTTTTCCAGAAGTGGTCTGGCTTTTTTAGATGTTTTTGGCAAAGTCTAATCTGACCTTGTTTGCACCTTGTGGTGAACCCTCTGTATTTGCTCTGGTGAAGTCTTCTCTTGATTGTAGACTTGACACGCTACCTCCTGGAGAGAGTTCTTCACTTGGCTGGATGTTGTGAAAGGGTTTTTCTTTGCCATGGAGAGGATTCTCCGATCATCCACCACTGTTGTCCTCTGTGGACGTCCAGGCCTTTTTATGTTGCTGAGCTCACCAGTGCGTTCTTTTTTTTCTCAGAATGTACCAAACTGTTGATTTGGCCACTCCTGATGTTCCTGCTCTCTCTCTCTAATGGATTTGTTTTGTTTTTGAAGCCTAATAATTGTCTGTTTCACTTGAATGGAGAGCTTCTTTGACCACATGATGTGGATTCACAACAACAGTTTCCAAATGCAAATGGAACACTTAGAATCAACTCCAGACCTTTTACCTGCTTAATTGAGGTAGAAATAATGAAGGGATAGCCCACATCTGTCCATGAAATTGCTTTTGAGTCAATAGTCCAATTACTTATGGTAATTGAAAAAAGGGGGAGGTACATATTAAAGTGGTACATATTAATTCCTTAACCTTTCCTCCAATTTTGATGAGAATACCCTCAAATTAAAGCTCAGAGTGTGCACTTTAAGCTCATATTCTTTATATAACAACAGCTTAATAACAAAAATGTATTGCCTTTGTCCTTTGTCCAAATATATATGGACCTGACTGTACCTGGGTGAACAACTTGAAAACTGTCAAGAATTTCACCACAAAAAAAAAAGAAGTTTTTTTTTTTTCATGATTTTACGTCATTCTAAAAATTAAATAACAAATCTACAACAAATCGTTATCAAATCATTATGACCAGACAGGACGTAAACTGTGGGGGAAATGTGTTAAGGCGACCACTCTTTTACCACTGGAAAAATTAACTTACGATGGCATTTGGGCTTCTCTTTAGAACTTTCTGGAGGATACTCAGTGAGACTGTCTTTCTAATTTTGGTTTCTAATTTTCTTTTATTTCTGTCTTTGTTCTTAAGCATGTATGCACTTGAATGTCTAATGATTGTACGTTAAGAATTAGCTGCACATATGAGATAGCAGTACCACTGTTGTTTTATTGAAAAATCTAATTTATTCATATATATATATATATATATATATATATATATATATATATATATATATATTTTTTTTTTTTTTAATGCATTGAATACATGTTTGAATACAAGTGTGTGTGTCTATGTATGTATATGTAAATGTATATATAAGGGCTGTCAGTTTAATGCGTTAAATTAGTTATGAAAAATTATTATGAAAAAATAATGTGATTAAAATATTTTAACGCAGTTGACACACTGACCCTGGTTTTATCGGAAGCATTCATGTGACCGCTGCTGTAGTCTTAGGCCCTCCCTAAGTGCTGTCAGTTTAACACGTTTAATTAGTTATGAAAAAATAACTGCATAAATGCAGTTATGCCATAAAAATCAAGATATTGGGGCAAAAATGCTCCTGTATAAGTTTTTGTTTTTCTCATATTTATATCATATGATAAGTGATATCACACGAGCAGCGAGAGCAGAGTGCTGTTTGTCCCGAATATAACTAGTGAAAATGTGATTTTATACAACAGTTCAGTAAATAAGAAGTTATTATTGTGTTCTATTTTAAACAATATTGTCTATTTTTGCTCAGTTTTGCCAACAAAAATATTACCTACAAAGCCACAGCAGAATTGTTGTGCATCTCCGAGCCACACAGCGGTGTTTAGTTTCTGAATGAATCCGTGTTTTGAGCGAATCATGCGAACCATTTATTCAAAAGCCTATTCATAAAGTGAGCCATTTACTGAATTCCTGAATGAATCAGCCATTTGAAAAAATCGAGTGAATTAATGACTTGTAAAGAAATTTAAGCCCATCTGCTGGCAGATTTATTTTCTTATTTAGAGCATTATTTCATTGAAAAAAGGGGAAAAAAAAATTTAAAGGGATAGTTCACCCAAAAAAAAATAATTACTATGTAATTTACTCAAACCTAAATGACTAACTTTCTTTTGTGGAACATAAAATAAGGTATTTTGAAGACTGTTGGTAACAAAGCTGTTTTGGTTACCGATGACTTCCATTGCATGAATGAAAAAAAAATTGTTTCTCAAATTATCTTCTCTTATGTTCCATAGTTTATGTTAGGGCGTTGTAGCCTAAACGTTTGTGTTATTAATTTTATGTTAAATGAAATAAAACATTTATTTCTAAAGCTACTATTTGCAATGTCTACTTAAAGGGATCATCGGATCCCTATTTTCCACAGTTTTGATATGATTCATTAGGGTCTTAATGGTTAAAATTTCTCAATAGTAGTATAAACTAACACCCTTGCCAAAAACAGCTCAGTTTACAGCAAGCTGTTAAATGTTCCTTTAAATGCAAATTAGCTCTGCTGACCCCACCCCTCTCTACCGAACAGCTCTCTGAGAGAATGTAACCTTTAGCCGCATTCATCGTGAAACTTGCTAACTAGCACATTATTTGGAAAGGCGATTTGCAAAGTTTTATAAAAAAAAAAAAATTACACTTCTTCTGTAGGTGAAGCTGGTTCACGAAAGATTCGCGCAAACATAGACGCATTTAGGCAGATCGGGGGCGCATTTCCTTCAAAAACAAATGTAATCCACTGCATCTTCAGTGGCTCAGATGTCAGGAGTAAATGACGACTGATATTTTCATTATTACATTCAACAACAAAGCACCTCAATCACTTAGGAGCCATTCTTGTCTACAACTACTCAGGCGTCGAAACAATGGCGGACTGATGACAGCTCACTCAGGGCAGGTCTGTGATAAAACGCCACTGTCAATCAACTTGTCAATCAATCGTTGGGAGGGGCCTTGCCCAGTGTGAGGTCACACTACCAAGAATATGAGAACGGCTTGATATGAGAAAGGGGTTTGGATTTATCAAGATTTTTAAAAAAAGAACTGGGTGGATTTTTATCATTATAGGGTGGTTGTGTACACACACTGCCAAGACACATTTCAGTTCAAAGAACATGTAAAAGTGAATTTTGCATCCGACTGATGACCCTTTTCATACTTTCTCATTTAACACAAAAATAGCTTTAAATAATCTTTTGGGGGTATTTTCACAGCCAAATGTGATCTGATGTACAAATGTGATGTAATGTAATCTAAACAAATAAAAAATTACATGCTTATCACCGTGCAAAACATACATTTACATAATATCACCATGCAACAACAACAACATAATAATAATAATAATAATAATAATAATAATAATATACGCAATCTCAAGGAAACTAATTGCATATATTCACAATTAGAACTAAATGGCTGGCTGAAGCTGAAGTGTTTCAGATTAACTCTTTGTTTGCCTCCTTTCCAGGTAAAATCATTTAGTAAATTGTTGCTCTTCTGCCACTTGACTGCAGCAGCACAGACAGATGAGGTTGTACGCCTCCTCACAGCTGCACATCACTTACCAGATGTCCAGTACAACAGCATCATGCTTCACAATCAACACATGACTGTTCATCATTTCCCACCTTCAAACAAACACTACATCTTCCTCAACAGGGATATCTCAAACAAAGCTTTGAAGCAGAAACAATCAGATATTTCTGTGCTTGTATCACCTGCGCAGCATAATTGAAATGCAGAGTGGACGGCGCTTTCAAACTGTGCTGCCACCTCTGATCTGTTTTCAAAGCCTCCGCTGTCGTATAATTGCTACTCTTGAAACGAAATGCATCAGCTTTACAGGTTTTGATTTATTTATCTATTTATTGTCAAGTATGTGACATATAACACCAGATGAATTTGAAAAAGTTGTTGCATTCAGCTGTAAAACTAGATTAATTGCCTTTCAGCTGGTTGAGTTGTTGAGAACTGAAGTCACAGATCAATAAGAGAACATTTCGAAGCAAATCCACATTCGATGGTGATCTACTCTCCTGCATTTCAAATGACAACATTCGGTCAATAACCTCATGGTCGGGCCAGCAAATCGATGAGACTTTCATGTTGGCTGCCAGAAGGGTTTGGACAAGTCGGCAAAGTACGAATACAATACGGTGACCGTTTTATCCCATTTTCACTATTACGAAACAAATAACCAGAATCCATAAACAGTGGTTTTGGATTGTATAACAAAGCCATTGTGAATAAGCAATTGACCTTTTGGGATATTTCAATGAAAACAAGATTATCTTGTTATTTCATAATGCCTCAGTGGTTTGGAAATGTAGTCTGCTGACTGTTATGTAAAAACAGAAAGCCCTTCAGCTGAATCACGTTGCCCTAAAGGGGAAACTCCACAGCTGAATCGCAGATGAGCCATAAGAGACAACACAGCAGCATGTGTGCGACTTGACAGGTGTGTGATGTGTAGGCCAAAATATAGAAATGAATACAGAAATGTACATTTCCAAGCAAGAAGATGGTTGTTTATGGTAGCATCTTGCACAATAGATCTTTTAAAGTTAAAATCAAAAAAGAAATGTAGACTTATAACACTTTTTACTAATGGATCCTCTTCCGTGAATGGGTGCCATGAGAATGACTCCAAACAGCTGATAAAAACATGTTTGTAATAAACAAATCCATCATTAAGATGTTTTTAACTTCAACCCATAGCTTTCACTTCACAGGTTTGCTGATTATTGTGATGTTTTTAATCTGACGGCACCCATTCACTGCAGAGGATCCATTGTATGTAATAATGTATGGCTAAATGAACTATTCCTTCAAAATAAGACAACACAAGCTTTGTGTGCTTTGTGTGATTATTTTAGTAAACTGTATGTCATTTTTAATTTCTCACCACCCAATCAATTCCAGATTGATAATGTCAAACCATGCAGTTTTTCTAAGGGTATGTTTACACAACAATGATTGTGGTCAGACGACAACGACCACTGTTCTCACAAATCCGCGAAAATGACTAAAAATGTTGAGAGTGAGTAATTAATAACAGAGTTTTCATTTTTGGGGTGAATGATGCCTGTAAGGAAGTAAATTGGGGTGCAAATTACATTTTTTGCACAAAAAAATTCCATAAACAAGGGACACAATAAATATCTTTTGACTTTGGCCAGTAAACAACCACTAGAAACTATGAAGAACACCCTAGCAACCACACTGCAACATTCCAAGTCATTGTGGTGATCAGTTATAGATAAGAGTCTCATATTTTCTACAGAGAAAAGATAGCCTTTAGTTATTACGGTCATTTGTGGTCATAAAATATTCAAACGGGCCCTTTTGAAAATGAAATACAATAATAAATAACTGCAAGGGCTGCATTCACATAGATTCTCTCTCCATGGCAAAATATCCTCACCACAGTTATTTCCAAGAAGTCATTTTAGAATTGCGCTGGCTCTCTGGCCTTGAGAGTCTAGTCAAAAAGCAAGCAATATTAAAGGTCATCAAGGCCGCACTGCATCAAATAAAGATATATTGTACGGCGACCTTAGAAATGTCTTACTGAAAGATGTCAACTGCTTGGTGTCGCTCCAACACACCTTTATAAAAAATATCAAACCTCTGTCAAAGCAAAACCATGACTTTCTGGAGGCCTTCCGTTTTGGAGCATTATGATTTCATCTCCCTTGGGCCCCTGCAGTCGGCTCCGTTCTGCTAAGAACTCTGAGGGTCCCTCATTACGAGACTATTTTAAGATCACACCCGCTGACAGAAGGATGGGAGAGAAGCGCTATGGCGTCATCACCTCACACAGCCCTGACGAGACTCAGATTGCATCCGACTGTCCCTTCAATTCATTAAAATGCTCAACTCGACAGGCGTTATGTAACCAGCTGCAAGCTGGATGTTGGGAGAATACTGAACAGCTACATCTAAATTTAGAAACAAGCAATACCCGCCAGACCACTATTCTCTTACAGAGAAACAGCGGCTCTGACTCAGTTCCAATGGAAATGTGGAATAAACGATAAAGACTTTCATTGTTTAGTAATTTATCTGTTGACAGACTTACTACTCCATGCAAGTTTCCCATAAATGATGCAGCAAATTTAAATTAAATAGCTTTTGTAAAATTTAAGCACTTCTTATTAAATAAGAACTTGATAGTATGCAGCACAGTATGTGTGTGTGTGTGTGTGTGTGTGTGTGTGTGTGTGTGTGTGTGTGTGTGTGTGTGTAAATGCTTATGTACAGTATATACACACACAGAGAGAGAGACACATTATTACAAATAAATGAAAACAGTAAAATATTTATATAGGCTATGAGCAATATAAAATATTGCTTTTTAATACATAGCCTACTTAAATATTTTTGAAAACAAGCACACATTTAACATATATAACATGCATGCATGCAGCATAAAACTGGTTTATATGCATATATAATTATACAACATATATACAAACACATGTGTGTGCAAATGTATATGATCTCAGTTATTTAAAGGTGGGGTATGTATTTTTTCAAAAACGCTTTAGAAAACTGAGTCGGGCAGAGTACCAAAACAAACTTGCAGCCAATCAGCAGTAAGGGCGTGTCTACTCATGATGTGGAGGAGAAAGCGTTCAGTGCACAAGTCGGACATTAGCCAAGCCGAGCGAAGACAGAAAGATAGAGGATAGATGGTGGATAAAAAACAAAAGAGGAAAACATCTGCAGAACAAAAGAAGGCTTACGATAAGGCAAGAAGTAGGACCCAAAATTTCGGATCAGCTTTCCAGTGCTGGAGAGAACTCAAGGAGCGGGAAGGCCTGCGACTGGACGCCGAGGTTACTTTGTTTCTTCTCAAGTCAAAGTCTGGTTTATTGTCAATTATTCCACATGTACAGCACATACAGACAGATAACACTAACAGTAGAGCATAAAAATACAGGTAGATACAGATTAAATATAAAATACAACTATACAGATATGCAAATAAGGACATGTAATAAATGTTTTAAAAAAAGTTAAATAAAGCAGCACAAGGCACATGGCAGAGTGTAAACCAGTAAACTAAACTAACAGTGCAGATATAATGATTGTAGTGCAAAAGAGCTTATTCAGTCTGATTAAAGTGACAAAAAGCTCAGAGAGCAGTTCTTTATTTAAACTGACTGAAGAGGTAGTTGAATGAGGTCAGTTCAATGCTGAATGAGGTAGTGAGCAGACCAATGCTGCACAAAGTGACTGGTGCAGGTCACAGTTTGTTAGTGGGAAGGGGGAGTGGAAGGACCTGGGGGTATGGGAGCACGGGGAGGGGGGGCATAAGAGAGGAGGGGGTAGGTGAGTAGGTGAGTAACATTGACAGGTGAGTAACATTGGTTTAGCTTTGTTTCACAGAACTAATATATGCTGACTTTTGCTTGAATATGCTCGTGTAATCGTATTGTCGTTCCCTTCAGCTATGATAAAGACACATCAATTTCCACACCCTATAAGCCAGGAGCGTTAAAAGCCTGTCTGTTTCAAGCATCAGCTCCCAAAGTGTGTCTGAAAAGTAAGATAATATGTTTAGCAGATAATAATGCAGCAGATTCCACCATAATCGTTGCCTGGGCTGCATACTTATGTGTGGGGCAGAGCTATCAAATCGGAACACAAATTAAGATTTTTTTAGATGGAGTCTGGAGCTGTCTGGCCCTCCATAGACAGCAATGCAACTGAAAGTCCAGAAACGTAGCAAGGAGATCTGTGAATTAATCCATGTGACGTCAGTGGTTCATCCGCAATTATATGAAGCTAAGAAAATAATTCAACAATTGCAAAAAAAAAAAACTTTATTCAACAATTTGTCTCCTCCGCATGAACCACTGATGCCACATGGATTAATTCACAGATCTCCTTGCTACATTTCTGGACTTGGGAACATTTCAGTTGTGTTGCTGTCTATGCAGGGTCAGAAAGCTCCAGATTCCATCAAAAATATCTTAATTTGTGTTCCGAAGATGAACGAAGGTCTTATGGGTTTGAAAGCTTTTTTTTTCTTTCTGGGGCCTGAAACGGAGGAATTTTGGTCAATACTGCTAATTAAACAATATTTTGCTAAATGTGTTTTTGTGCTGGGACCTTGGCTGGTTTAGGACTGTCATGGATTGATAAAGATGACAATATTACCGCCAGTAGGTGGCAGCAAGTCCCTGTTTTGATAAATGATTTATTGAATCATTCAAATCAAACGATTCGTTCAAAACGGCTGATTCAATTAGAAACGAAACAAGTGAAAGGACCGTTGAATCACTGGCTGACTTGATTAATTCAAAAACAGATTCATTCAAGGAATGAAACACTGCTAGCGCACATGTGCTGATATTCAGAAAAAGTACATTGCATGCGCAATGAAGATAAAAACATAAAAACTCATACATGGGTATTTTTTCTTTCATTGCTTGAATTATAAGGGCATTCTAACTGCACTCGACTGGGCTTTCATCGCGCAGTGAATGATTTTTTTGTTTGTTTTTTTGCAAAAAGTCAGTGACATACTCAATGATCAGCTCTCCTATCGTCTCTCAGTCCCTCACAGTGACACAAACAGCACAGTGACGTTATGTCAGGGGAATGTCTTTAAATTCTAATAGAGGAAAAATCACCTTCTGTTGTCTTCTTTTTAAAGAACCTCAAAAGTTGCGCTTGAACCATTGTGCGCGAAAACTGACTTGCTTCAGCTTACAGTACTGAGTTCTGATTGGTCAATCAATCTCCGTCATATAGTTCGTGAATTATCATAAGTAGACAATTTTAATATTTAATTTGCATGATAAGTTCCGCATAATAAACAACATTATTAATCTCAAGGGGATGGTTAGGGGAGATGGTTGGTTCCACAGACAGGATGCTTTTAGTAATTTTTTCCCACCAGGGGGATGCCATACCCCCTTAATTCGAGCCCTGCTTTTGGGGTAGGGGCGTGTTTGTTTTTGGTGATTTGAAATATCAATATTGGCTACCAGAAATCACCCCACCTTTAAATAACAGGAAATACTTGTACATTCATTCATGTTTCTCAGGAAACATTACACCATGAGAAACAAGATCCTGCTGATCCTTGATGTTGTTGTATAAAGTTTAAAACGCCAAAAGAAAGCTTCTTCAGAGATGTAATCTTCATTAAATGAGCATGCATGTCACACACTGGCGATACTGTTTATCTTCACGCGCAAACTACACAGAGAACTGTCATTCAACGCGATGCGATACAAATCAATGTATTACCAATTGAAAGTTTTATCCCATGTTTGTAAGCAACACAAGAATTAGCGTCGTATGCATCCTATGAATCAAACCTACCTCTCTCAAGCTTGCAGTCGCAGAGACATCAAATCCGACGGGAGGCTGTGTCTTTAATTCGCGACATTACATTAATGTAAAAAGTAAAAGACCGTGATAAAACATCGACACCCCACACTGACTGTGTGCAACAGACCGGCTCAGGATGCACACTGGGGATGTGATAATAAATACATGCTCACTACGCTCGACCCCTAGTCTGGAGTGATGTCCGATTCGCGAACGAATAATTCATTTGAACCGGATCTTTTTTGTGATTCAGTCGAACCGATTCGCAAATGATTCATAAATCTCTTAAATGAAAGTTCCCTCTCCAGAATATTTTGGAAGTATACATTATGTGTAGTTAAAGTAGAAGTAGAGTAAAAACAGAGAGACGGGTAACATGCGCTTTAAACGCAGATTGTGGCATAATATAATTCAAGCAGATTAGAAAAAAAAAAAACACTTTAAAACCAGCATCAGACTGGATGAATAATACAAGCTAATTATTAAACTTAGCCAAAAACGTATTAAATAAACTGTAAATGCCACTTGTGATGAATCACAGTTCAACAAACCGTCCAAACGAATCGACTCGCTTAAATGAATCCGATATCCCTATGTAACGAGACGGATGAGTGAATTTAATGAGAGCGCAGGGAACACAGGGCTAGTGTGCGTATCATCCACCACTCCGATTGGTCGGCACAGTCACGTGACCCCAATACAATAAACACACACTACTGAGACACATGGCAAACGATTGAGGCTAAGCAGGATTTCCATTTACTTAAGGATGATTCAGACTTTTACTACAGCGTGTTATGCGAGACAAAAGAGCAGGGTGTTAATAGTTTAACAAAATCCAACAGTGATTTGTAAAAGCTGTAAAATGATAGATAGATAGATAGATAGATAGATAGATAGATAGATAGATAGATAGATAGATAGATAGATGATACTTTATATATAGATATTAAACAAATACCTCCTTATAAATTATTTCAAGACTACTGACAGTGTTTTTGCTTCTGCCAAAACTGAATTGTTTGTCTTATTTCCTATTTCTCATTTGCAGTTGGCACGAAGTAGAGTTCTTTCATAGTGTGGGTGTGTATGAATTCATGCAAATTACTGTTCTCCACAAAGCTGTTATAATTGTACAAAACTTCTTCGTGTTGCTCAGTTGAATGTAGTCTTTACTGATTTTGAGTTTTAAAGTAAATGCCACAGCAGCTGGTCAGCAGATGGTGGACCCGAAGAGAGTGGATGAAAAAACATTTTTGCAACATCTTAGAAAAATGTTAAGTGATAATTTAAAACCTAATGTCCTCAAACTTGAACTGATGTATGCAGAATTATAAAGGAACTGCAGGGACGCTGAAAGCATGCAATATCCACATCCAGTCAGCAGTCATCTGATTTAAGTGCACTCGAATGGATGGAAACTGCTTTTAAATGCTTTTGTAAAAGAATGTATTGCATGAGAAATTGAGCTAGTATTATTCTATTTTTTTTTCCTGTCGACCCACAGATAAATTCATTTATTAAATCACCTCAATCATCAGTAAAGTTTCTTAAAACGTTGAATGCAACTGGATCTTCTTGACAGATTAGAAAATGAACATTTTGATTACACTTTTCCTAACTATGAATGGCTTAATTGATGCAGTCTTTTCCTATTTTTTGAAGACAAAACTTGAAAATAACTTACCTTTAAGTACCTAAATGCCCTTAGTTTATAGTATATCTAAAAGTACTGTAATGCTGGGTAGAACATTAATTAAATATAATAAAGATAATATTTTACTAAATATAAACCTTAAATGCATATCAGATAAATGTATATACATGAATATATACTTCTGCCTTTATATTTTAGAAAGTTCAATCGTAATATTTTGAGGTCTTTTGCATTAAAACATTTGAAAGCCCCTGGCTAAATGAACACATTACCAATAACAAATATGCAAGTTATTTATACAGAATATTTTATTGGTTCAGCAGACTGAAAAAACAGATTTGGATGGTGGGGGAGAATCTTCAATTGTTTCCCAACAGCCAATATTAAAAACCAATGCTCTGTACCATCTCCTCCCCGTTTCAAACACTGATAAAATCAATACTGGGCTTTAAAATGTAACAAAAATGTGAATTTATCATAAGACCAGTGTTTCTTTTATCTGCAGAGGCACATTTGCACATGCACAACCATATGCACACAAGAATTACACAAATGAGAAGGGTTAAAAAAAGAAAAGAATAAAATGACGAACAAATAAAAAAAGGGAACTACAAAATGGTTATTCATGTAGCACAGTACAGAATGATATACAGAAGACACACGGGACACATACAGTACTGCTAAAAGATGTTCAGATTTTTTTCCTTTACTTGGACAGATCAGCTGGTGCAATATATTTAAAGCTGGAGGTAAAAGCTATACAAGTTGTCTCCCTAACCTTGGGTGGGGGTGGGGGGGGGATAAGAGCCCAAAATTTATTTACACTTTCTTTCTCATACGATTAAGATCACATGGTCGGCACACATAACAATGGAAAACGAACCACGAGTCATGGTGGATAGGTGAGGCAGAAGCATACGGCAGTAAAAGACGGCAAAATACAGCTAAAGCAGATGCATGGCTCCAAAAAGTCCAAACTTTCACAAGTTCACTCTGTTCATCAGACTTTTTCCTTAAGTATAGCAATCTCCAATCAATCTTGCATTTTGTCTTTGAAAGCACTCATCTTCGGTCTCTTCTCCCCACCTTCCGTCGCACCTAAAAAAAACATTAGCACATTCTCAGAACTTTCACCATTTCTTACTAATGAATTTATTTATTTTTCTGGACAAGATAAAGATTTTTTTTAATTATTACTTTTTAAACATCTCTGCAAGGATTTATATTTAAATGTTCAAGATCTCAGCTGAATAAATTATGACTTTACATCACTTATGGTTATAAGAAAGATTTTTTATATCTTTCGTTCAGTTTTCTTCAACAGATTTCTACATGGAATTAATGTCATTAAAACAATTATTAAACTTGAATGCATCATTTTCTGGCCAATGAATTTTCATGACCTTCCATCACGATTACTTGATAAAATAAATAAATTTTAAAACCTTAACACAAAATTCTGGAGCAGATTTCTAGGTGGAACTAATATTTAAACTATTTTTATTTTCCATTTATTAGATATGTAAAGATTTCTGCCCAATGAGTTTTTATGACATTCATGATTACTTGATAAAGATTTTTTTTTTTTTTTTAAATCGTCATATAGACTTCTGGACCAAACTTCTGTGGAATTCATATTTAAATAATTACTATATTTATTTTTTTATTTTTTAGAAATCTATAGATTTCTGCCTAATTAATTTTTATGACTTCAGATCATGATTACTTGATAAAGACATTTTTTTAAACCTTCATCCAGATTTCCAGAGCAGAATTCTGTTGAATTAATACAATTAAACAATGATTATATTTATGTTTATCACAATTTTGAAGATGTCTACCCAAAACATTTCTATGGCTTAAAATCATTCATGATTACTATAAAAATAAATATATATTTTTTAATACTCCTCATACCACACCATACCATACATATTTAAACAACTATTATTTTCAAACAATTACTACTACAAATGTTTTCAAATCTAAGATATTTTATCTTCAATTAATAATCTGCTTAGAAAGTCCTTTTTTAAAATTTAAATCAGCCGATTTAGTTTTGAGGGGAAAGGAAACTCACTTTAGTTGAAGAGTCGATTGACTCGTCCTCTTCCTCCTCGCTCTGCTGGGCTGTGTCCATGTCCTCTTCTGACTCCTCTTCCTGGTTGGCAGCAGCTCTTGATCTCCCACCGCTGAAACAGATTGTATGAGTCAAATAAAACCCATGAAACAGCCCCAGACACATGTATAGACTAGAGGAAGCATCAAGGGAAAATGTCAGAAAGCTTTTAGCAACATGAGTCTGTGTACCTGGCTTTCCTGGCTGCTGTCTGTGACTTTGGAGGACGTCCTCTCCTTTTCTGAGGTGTGGATTCCACAGAATCGCTGGCGGCATCTGCCTCCCCTCTGTGAATAACCATTTCAAATACACATGTTAAGAATAAAGGGTTTATGGGTATTCAGGACGTTCAGTACCACTTCATCTATGTTAATGTCATATATTTATATAGGCAGCCATTAACCTTGGTTTACGTCCTCTTCTGCCTTTGGGCTTCACCTCCATATTCTCACTGCCTGCGTCATCCTCATCGTCCTCCTCTTCCTCTTGCTCTTCCTCATTTTCTTCATCCACAGGTGGAGCGGTCTTCCTGCGACCCCTCCTGCCCTTGCTGGGCGTCTCGTCCTTTGAGGCTGCTGATTTGGGGGGCCGTCCTCGTCGGCCTTTCTTGGGCGGACTGTTCTGTTCGTCTTCGGTCTCCATGGAGGCCTCTGCCATGCTGCTGTCTTCACCCCACTGGTCCTCGGCATCGTCAGTGCTCGTGTTGGCAGCTTTCTTCCGGCCCCGCTTGGGCTTGGACTCCTGACCCTTTTCGTCCTGGTTGGCTGCAGCACCCCGCTTACGCCCCCTGCTGGGCTTTTCTGTCTCAGATGGGCTCTTCATTGAAATGTCTTCATTCTCACTGTGGTCCACATCAGCAGAGTCCAGCCTGGATTGAGAAAAGAGATCTACGTTTAAGCCCATGCAAGACTTACTGGCATGGTGCCAAAGATACTTGGGTGGTTGCTAGGGTGTCAGTGTAAGTTTTAGCCTATTATTACTAAACAGTCAACTCTTTTGTCAAAAAAAAAAAAAAACTGCACTGACAAAATCTACCAATTATGTACATCATATATAATTTATATTAATATAATTGAAAATATTTAAAATTATTTATGCATTGTACACACACACACACACACATTTTTTTTTAAATTTTCATTAAAATCTTTAATTAAAAAAAAACAATTGCACTGACAAAATCTACCAATTATGCAGTTCATATATTTAATATAATTTCAAATTATTTGTGTAATAATATTTTATCTGAATTGTACTAAAACTGTTAGTAATACAATATTATATCTATGAAATTAGCAATAAATTAAAAATAAGTTAAATAAGAAATAATATTAATAAAAACATATAACATAAATATACAAAAAAAAAAATAAAAATGTTACAAAATTGTCAATGTAAGTCTATGTATATTTTCTAGAATATTCTTGCCAAATAGTCAACTCTCGTGGAGAATGAAATAAAGCTGCTATTTATTCTCACAAAAGTTTTCTAACTTTTAGAAAATCTACAGCGTACATCATAAATAACAAAAACTTATATGAATAAAATTCATAAATACTAACATAAAAATCATATACAAATAAAATTGTTAATAAATTTAAATGAATTAAACCCCATATTGATAATTGAATAAAAAATACAATATATAAAAAATACAAATAAATAACTACATTGAGCTATCATTCATGTCCATTGCACACACAGTGCACACACCAACTTTGCATTCAGATTGTTTGAAGAAATGTTTTAAAAGCCAAACTACTAATTGAAGCGACAAACTTCAAGTCATTTTTCAGCTGTTTTTCTTGGTCACATTATAAAGACACCTACGAGTTTGGCTATTATAAACTCGAGGGACAGCATGAGTCATCTCAATGCCATCGAGCAGTACATCCCCCGAGTGCTCTTTCGATGTGGCACAGGTAAAAGGAAACAGCAATTATTGTGCTTTCGTGACGCAGATCCATGAAACACTCCATTCAAAAGAATCTCAATGACAGCTATTCAGAAACCAGGCGTCTCTGAGATGACCATCACATCTACCCTTCATGCAGGAACGTTGAAAGGCGCTATGATATTTGAGCACTGTGACCTCAAAAGAGCTTGTTTAGCCCACAGCAGGATGTTAATTCCACAGCCAGATTTTGCAGTATGGAAATTACTTTTAATAACATCCAAAATGGATTCAGACGAGGCTTGCAATCAGACTGCAGACAGCAA
Source organism: Cyprinus carpio (assembly GCF_018340385.1). Taxonomy (NCBI): domain Eukaryota; kingdom Metazoa; phylum Chordata; class Actinopteri; order Cypriniformes; family Cyprinidae; genus Cyprinus; species Cyprinus carpio. Next base: position 22,060,405 of record NC_056611.1, read on the forward strand.
AGAGTTTATAAAAATATTACAGTTTTAGGAGAGGGAGTGTGTCTCATGTTATTTATAACGCTTGTGTTTATGCACACCACCACTGGTTTTATGGGACATCTGGAACAAATTTACGCTACTGAACAGATTGTGCTACAAATATGTAGTTTTTAGGGATGTGCTAAACTACATATTTTCAAAAGCAGGACACAGATTAGAATGTGAAAGCCATGACATGGTGTTTTCAATATAGCAATAGTGAGATCAGATTACTAACTAATTTAATTTTCTTGAAACACAGTGTTAACTTCCATACACACACCTGTTTGAAAGTAAATAACATTAATTATTAGTTATACACAGTTCTTTATAATTTTAAGTTACATTTTCTTAAGTTTTGTTTTTGCAAAGTCTCTTATGCGCACCAATGCATTTATTTGAAGAAAAATACATACAACAATACAACAAATAAAATTTAAAATACCTTTTTTTTCCCTATTTTAATATATTTATAAATGGAATTTATTCCCATGATGCAAAGCTGAATTTTCAGCATCATTACTCCAGTCTGCAGTGTCACATGATCCTTCAGAAATCATTCTAATTTGCTGATTTGGAGCTCAAGAAACCTATTATCCTCCATGTTGAAAAAGGTTGTGCCACTTTATTTTATTTTTTTTGTGAAAACCAGGATACTTTAAGTAATAGAAATAGTTCAAAATAGCAGCATTTATCTGAAACAAATCTTTTGTGACATAATAAATGTGTTTAATGTCACTTTTGAACAACTGAATTTGTCCTTTCTGAAGAAAAAAAAAAATCATACTGACCCCAACTTGTATATCAATGAGCTCACATGTATGTGAGTTTGTGACACTAACCGTCCTTTACTGCGGCCAGGGGAGCTGGGGTTGGAGTTACTGCTGGCATTGCTGATGGTCTCCATGCGTGACAGTTTGGTCTGCATTTTTCCTGTGGCGGACAGGGGCTTGTTCACAGCGCCCAGCACGTTTGCCGCTTTAGGCTGCAGAGAGAATCAGGCAGTCAATCTCACAGTCCTGTCTTACCCAAGAAGGTTAAAAGCACAGAATAGAGGACAACTATGTACCTTTCCTGGGGTAAAGAATGACTTCATCTCAGGAGGCAGATAGTTTTTCGTGTTACTGAAATTCTGAAAAGCAGCAAGAACCGAGATTTAGTAAGAAAAATAAACTTTGTTTGAAATTCAGATTTGACCTGCCAACTTTAAAGTTTAGACTTCAAGACTTTAATATTTTATTTTTATAGAGATAGCACTCAAAAGAACATTTATTTTCAGGGCTTAAGAAAATGTTATATGTACTATAGACATTTCAATGACTGTTTAATAGTTCTGAACTTTCTGCAACTTTTCAAGGCCTAAAAATGTGAAGTGCTCATGATACATAAATAAAGAGCTGCTGTTCATGGGAGACACCGGCTCACATCCAATCATAATCCCCTACTGCCTCTCTCGCCATCCACTTTCCGGTCCCTTTTTAAAGCAAAAAAAAATCCCTGATATTTCTATAACTGGAAGTCCTGCAGCAGTTAAGCACCTTGTCCGGTTGTGTGAAGTAGCGCGCAGGCAGTACGGGATCTTTAGGCGACTCTAGACTGTATGTGGTGCTCTTGGAGATGACGATGTTCATGGCTACATCACATACTGTGTACAGTTTCTGCAAGGAGAGAGAGAATTGAGAAGTGTAAACTCTTTTTATTTAGAATTTTCATAAGATACTAAGTATTGTCAACTGTTCATAATACAACAAGAAAACAACAGCAGGGCAATGTAACGAAAATATAAAACAAGGTTTAATGCATTCCAGTGCATTCCAATGATTTCCAATTTTTCATGTTTCTTTATCTTTTAAAAGATTTTTAAATATTTCTGAAATTAGGCTGCGTTAATATGATATTGTGAAATAGTTTCTATTTTAAAATATAATTCATTTCTGTGATGGCAAAGCTGATTTTTAGCAGTCATTACTCCAGTCTTAGCGTCACACTGAAAAAAGTGATTTTGTGGTCAAGAAACCTTTATCAATGTTGAAAACACTGTGCTGCTTTTTTGCGGAAAGAAAGGTTTATTTTAACAGAAAGTTCAGAAGAACAATTTATTTTAAATAGACATGTTTTCTAAGATTATAGAAAGACTGTCACTTTTGATCAATTTAATGCCTCTTTGCTGAATAAAAATTATTGATTTCTAGGAAAAAAAAACTGACCCCAAGCATTTGAACAGTAGTTTATGTTATATTATTATTATTCCATAAAATTGATTCTTACAATATATGTTTATTATATTTGTATGCTTTTTTACAATCATCTGAATAAATTAAGAAGATTATCAAGTGTAGAAATGGCTATAATAAATCCTAAATAGACAGATGGCTGTCTTGGTGGGGGTTGTGGAGAGAAAGTGTTCATTCTGACTGTAGACATTTCCATGTTTTGTTATTACGTAATGTATTTCCAGTTCTGAAAATCATTTCTATCTAAAATCCCTAGATATGTTGTGAGTTAGAACAACTTTTAAGTGATCACATGAGAAAAACAAAGCATCACTTGGACCTCATTAATCTTGGGATCATCCGGACACTGTCCATCTTTTGTCTGTTTTATGTTTTCCACCATTTTTCTGATGAACGCATGGCTGTTGTTTTCATTTTTGGCCATTAGAATCTCCAAAACAAACCACAAAGCCCTGAAGGAAAAGGAAAGATACGAGAGAGAGGAACAGTGAGAGAAACGCCATTTTCAAGATTAAAGGCAGATGGCAGCTCTGGAACACCATTGATCAATGTTTTCGGCAGCCAGCCAAACATCTAACAAGCTGCAGATTTTCCCCACTGTTTATGAAAATTTGAAGGGCAATATATAGGAAATAAATTATATCATCCAAATTACACATCTGACATTTTCAGTGCTTGAAATGACAACCTAATGAAGAGATAAGCATTCTCCTATTAAAGATGGAAGAGAAGCCGAAGGACTTTGTGTGGACTCACTCTTTGATGTCTTTGAGCTGCTCGATGTCCTGGACTTTCACGTAGTCTGGGTCATGGACCAAAAGGTGAATTGCATATGGCACCACATACTCCGGCAGGAGCGATATCAGCTTTTCTGCAGTACACACATAAATACTTTTTATGATAATGTAAGTGTTATAAAAATCTGGGCATATTCCAGGACCCACAATGTTTTACAATAGCCCGGTTTGTACTGTGGCTCATGAATATGAATTACAATTGGAAAAGGTTCACATGCTCTGAAATGAACAAATCAAAACTGAAAAGGCTGACGTGCAATAAATTAATTCCAAAAACAACAGATGAAGAAACCAACAAAATGAACCGGAGAATACACTTGACAGGACAGACATAACAACAACCTTTTTTACATAATGACTCTGATGAACAGTTCAACTGAGCAGCTAAATATTTCATTGTACTGGAAGATGCTTGAATTTTAACTAATAAAGATTACTAGCACAAAGACACACCAAAAGGCCTCTAACAGGGAATCTGCTTCTGCTTCTGATTCCTGAATGACTCTTTTAGTATTTGAAAAGAATCCTTACCTCTCAAATTCCTGGTAATAACTAAACAAAATGATGGACTCACTGTGGTTCTCTTTCGAATCAACCCAAAGAAAGTCACAATTTTAAATGGGTTAATAATTGGTGTTGAGATGCATTGTGAATCAATTTGGAATGGAATTGTGACTCCTTGTATCAAATCTAAATGTATTGTGAGGTGCCTAAATATTTCCACTTCTATAAAGTTAGACATGGGTGTAAACTGGTTCTTGATTCCTAGCCCTTGCCTTCAGTGCTGGATTTTGACCGACTCTCCTTACCGCTGACTGCTGCATGCTGTTTCAGGTATTCCCTGCGCAGGTTGATGTTTTTGACCAGGCACTGGCGGGCGTGCGCCCTGCGCTCCTTCACCGGGTCTTTGGCACACAACGTGAACACAGCCAGGTACTCCAGTGGCAGACGCAACCTGCACAGACCTTTGTGTAGCTTCTGGGCGAAGGCCTGTCGCACCTGGTAGCACTCGTCCTGAGAAAAACAAGAGGATTCATTAGTTCCTAATGAGTCATTCAGCCGATGCTTTTATTCAGTGGCGTACAAAACACTCCAAGGACAATAACCCTCGAGTAACCTGGGGTTAAGTGCCACCATCAGTCTTGTTCAATGTTGACCACTCCTGGATCATCTTTTTGTTAAGGTTCGACACTACAACCTTCTGGTTTCCTTTAGGTCAACATTTAATCCAAACTGACCCCCAATTTAATTTTTTTAATGCACATTCCTCATCTTAACGTGTAAGATTAATCAGTTCCTCCGAAATTATTTGTCTACTGACTTCCCTTTTTGGCTGTTGGTTAACAACATTATTTTTTAGTCTGCACAGCCTACCTAAGCATTGGTTTTCCAAACATGCAACATGGTCTGGCTCCATTTTAATATTAATCACCTACTTCCAACAATCCAAATAATTTACAACCATTTTTTCAGTTTGAACATCCAGTTGCACTCCAAAACAGCCCGAAAATTATAGAAGTAAACTGAGTAGTGAATGGGTTACATCCTCTCTCTGCAGCAGGAGAGGCATTATTTTCAATGGATTTAATCTGGGGTACTGAAGCAAACTTCTTATTTTATGTTCAGTTTATCTGACCGATAAAATCAGATTTCAAAGCATAACTGGTGACCAGGAACACAGTGAATCACTAGACAACCAGTCGAAGCGGAGTAACCCATTAAAATGAGGTTAAGGGATCTTCTTTTTGACATTAGGATGAAAGATGAGTCCATCAGGGCAATATGGAGACAGATAAGGAGCCGGCGGTTGGTCTTACGTTGATGACGAGGGCGCAGAGCTGGTACTGCTCCAGGGTGATGATCTCATGGTAGCATGGCTCCTGAGCGAGACGAAGAATGGCACAGCCGGCTGCTAGCCGCAGACGAGACATGTCCGGCTTACTGCACACACAGAAAATCAGCATATTAAATCACTCCCATATTACAGACATACATGTAAATAAATAAAAATGTTGTGTCACATATGCCATCATACAAACTACATATTTTAAATACACTACAGTTTAAAGGTTAGGGGTCAGAAAAAAAAAAAAGAAAAAAAACCTTAAAAAAGCAAAAAATAACAATCAAAAATGTTTTAAACAAAAAAAAAGAAGCAGCACAACTGTTTTCAGCACTGATAAAAAATGTTTCTTGAGCACCAAATCAGCATATTAGAATGATTTCTGAGGGATCATGTGACACTGAAGACGGGAGTAATGATGCTGAAAATCCAGCTTTGCTTTCGCATGAATGCATTACATTTCAAAATATATTAAAATAGAAAACAGTTCATTTAATTTGTCAAAAGATTTCACAATATTACAGTTTTACTGTATTTTTGATCAAATAAATGCAGCCTTGGTGAACATAAGAGTTTTCAAAAACATAAGAAAATATATTTTACAGACCCCAAACTTCTGAACGGTATGTTTATTTGTCAGATGTAAATGCTTTATAAATAATCTTAAGGGCTTTTACAATCACGAAATGGGCTTTTATTTTGTTATTTTATCTTGCCTGTCAGCTGTTTTTGACATCACTGCTCAGGTCAGTTGCTAGTAAAGGGTTTGAAACTGAGCAAATGTCACTCACCCCATCTTGCCCTGCTCCGTCAGATCACCGTCGCTGCTCAGGATAGCCGTCAGCATTCTCAGAGTGGAGTTGCCAGATTTACTCTGGTTGTTCTTCACGCCGAGCAGCCATCTGACCATCAGTTTCAGACCCTGAATCTGAGACACAGAGATAGAGAACCACTGAACACATTTTACTCCTCAGTATCATCTCCTGTGAGTGCAAGCTCAGGTGTCCTTTTTTACAATGTAAAGGAGAAAAAGAGAAGAAAAGAAAATAACCCATCTATCCATATCTGTAGGGAACCAATGCAATATTTGCTGACATGTGAATCACTCTGGTACTTTCTTCAATAAAAGGGAATAATAAATGGCAAGTCAAATCTTAGCTGCATCTTACCTTAGCCAATGTTTCAGGAGAGACTTCATCATCCGGGACCCACAGCTTGGTGGTTTTCTTGCCAGGAATCTTTGCAGCAAACAGAAAATCTAGATCAGTATCAGATGCCTCAAACCCGAGAGTGAAACCCCTTTCACACTACAAGCGACACGCAACAGCAAAGTGACACGATCCCATTCATTGAGAGCTGGAGATTTATGGCAAAACGAGCGACAGCGGGCATTGGCAACTGGATGAGGCGTGTCCAGCAACGCGACAAAGTTCAAAATCCTTCAACTTTATGCAAATGAAGAGCGACTTTCAAAAAGTTCAAAAGTCACTGCTAGTGTGAACGGGGCTTGAGGAGAATCCTTTATTGCTAACAAGATTACAACTATGGGTCGACCAATTATAGGCACCAATATTAAGCATTTTTATGATATCGGTATCGGCCATTTTCAAAACCGATTCGCTGATAAAATAACTTAATTTTGAAAAGCGCTATTTGGCTCTGATGCAGCCTGTCAGAACTCACCACTCTGTGGCCTAAAGCAATCTCCGCCCACTGCTCCTCTAATTGGTTGGAAGTCACGATTCACCAATCAATGCGTAATTCACTCTCACTCCGAAAGCGCTTGCTAACTGGACCTGCTTCAGTGATCACACATCAGTTGTCTCTCAAAGGTAAGGCAGCAGCAGACATTGCTTAAGTTGCAATATCACAATCCACTTATGTTACACTGAAGTTGCAAAACACCTCAATATTATCTATGATGTCCATGATGCGGAAAACGTGGACAGAATCTAGTCATATAACTTAAATGGAATTTACTGTATGACGCCGAATGTCACGAAATTTGTCAAAGTTTGGATGAATTAATCAAAAGAAACTTAAAAAAAATAAATAGAGTCACGATATGGACTAGTATCTGTAAATATTCATCTGCAAAAATAATATTTAAATATGAATCCAGCATGTTCTGAGTGTCTCTTTGTATGTAAATGGCACAGACATGCTGTTTTGTTTTCTACATATACAAAGTATGCGACGCTCGCAGTGATTTCAGCTTCTGCGTCTCACTACACGAGGACATGAATTATGACACTGTCTACGTTATGACCTTTATATAATATATTTTAGATGGTTGTAAGCATATTTTAATGCATATTTTATCACCTCATCTGAAGGAACAGCCCGCAATAGTATAGACATTTCAAAATGTCGATACTTAGGGGAAGTCGTGGCCTAGTGATTAGAGAGTTTGACTCCTAACCCTAAGGTTCCAGGTTCGAGTCTCGGGCCGGCAATACCATGACTGAGGTGCCCTTGAGCAAGGCACTGAACCCCCAACTGCTCCCCGGGGACCGCAGCATAAATGGCTGCCCACTGCTCCGGGTGTTTGTTAACGGGGTGTGTGTGTGTGTGTGTGTGTGTGTGTGTCACATCACTTTCACTTTTTCACTTTTTGCAAATAAGAGTCCAAGCATATTTCAGGCTTGTTTATAATTAAAAAAAAAATAATAAATAAATAAAATAAAATAAATCACGTTAAATTTTTTAACACAAAATTATATTTAATTTAAAATCCATTTAATTCATAGGAAACTATTGTAATTTCTGGCTGGGATGTTTCAAAGTCAAAGAACATTATTTGATACATATTATTCAATATACAGATTTTACCCATTCACTGAGAGAGATACAACATGAAAAAGCAAGGAGAACTCTACCATTTAAATGCTGTAATTTTGCATAATTTACAATGCATAATAATGCATAATATGAGTATGTAATTAAATGTAATAGTAGCCTATATAATTAAAATGAATTTCAATAGGCCTAAATAAAAAAATATTGTTTAAAATCACACATTATTTGTTATTTGTCACATGTAGTAGACCATTTTTGTGCCATGGGTAATAGATGGATTTTCCACCCAGCTACCACCGCAAGTATGTTTCAGACCTGTGGACACTAAAGTTAATCCAATGATGTGCATTCAATGATGAATTGAATAGTCACCTCTTCTACTGTAGGTTCCGTTTTAGCCATCAGAAAAGAATTAATAAGGAATTATGAGAGGTTATGGTTAGAGTAAGAAGTGCAGTGTGGGAGTACTACACTCAACCAACACCAGGGAAGGCAGTTTTTGTCAGAGGCCTTGTTATATATATTGGTTCAAAATATCTATAAAATATATATAATTGGTATCAGCATCGGCCCTGAAAAACACATATCGGTCGACCCCTAGTTACAACTAAAAAACACATTTCTTGTAACAGAAGCGAGGAGACAAATGATCCATCACATGTTTATGTATATTAGAGCACATGACTCACTTTAAAACACTGGAAAATGTAATAAAACTACACCCACAAGGTCAATCAAATGAGATCAGTAAACAGGATTTTAACTTTCTCACTCATTTACTCTTATAATTATACTGGATTGATTTAAGCCTTAAGCAAAGCACATCCCCATGAAATCACATTAATTCAATAAGTCCAAATTAGTTAATGGTGCAGGTAAATAAACATGCATATTTAATGCTGTTCTCTCAACCAGATATGATATCCATTATCAGCAGGGCTTTCACAAGCATGAAATTTTGGCTGATTTACTGTTATGTAAATAATGGTGATTAATGATTTAAATGTCTAATGCTTTTATTATTATTTTTCTTTCTTTCTTATGTCTTTAATAAAGCTTAATATATATTATAGAAATCTGTTTACTTAACTTAAAAATTTACTTCGTTTTTTTATTCAACTTAAAATCTCACACAAAAAAAAATGATTCATGATACATATTAAATACAAATATTATTAATTATAGGATATTTTATTATTGCCATTATGATATTGTTTTATTACTGCATTATGATATTGGAATATATGATTTTAAACGCTGGAATATTATATATTTAAATAGATAAATAAAAAGTTAAAATAAATTATATATAAATTATATGATAAAATGATTTATTTAGTATTGGCATTATTATACATAGGAACTATAATATTTCAGTCCAAAAGATATATATTTAAAAATAAATACATACATACATAGTAATATTTTTGCATTATGATAATTAAATATACTGTTATTAATGTTATACACTGGAACAGTAATTCATATAATTGAAAATTATATTTAGTTTTCATTCACATACATTATATAAATAACATTTAGGCACATCCTAAACAGCCAAATTAGACAAATGTTTATAAAAAAACAAAAAACAAAAAAAAACAATAGAGCATTTACAGTTCACAATGCACGTTAAGAAAATCATGCAAACCTGAGCAATCCAGAGGCCTTTATAGATCAAGTGTGAATTCATTTTGAGTGCTCACATAATGCACTACTTCACCAGAATGCGAGACATAAAAATGTGCATTTTTATGCAGTGCATCAAATTGATTGCTGTGCCTTCTCATCAACATTTAGGCTATATTAAGAAACTGTAATAAGCAATGCTATAACTTACCCGGTCGTTCATTAGCAGATCTTTAACAATGAAATTGGCCACTAAAGATTTGAGCGGAGCTGCAAACTGTTCCGGGGCCAGCATTGCCAGGTGTCCCAGCGTCGTTAAAGGGGTGATGAGTTGTTCCATGTTGTCTGTGTCTAGACTCTTATGCAGAGGCTGCGGCAGATAGAAAGCAACTGGTTAGAATGCCAGAAGTTTTAAAACAAATATGGGGAGTTCTCTGTTCCAAGGAAGGTTCATTTCAGAGACACAGCAAAAAAAGAAAAATTCCTCAAATATCTTACCTCAAATATCTGTGCGAAGTGTGTGTCTCTGTTGGAGAACATGGCATGGATGCAATGGATGGCATATTTGGCCTGGCGAGGAGGACCCTTCTTTGCTTTGTGCTGCAGTACTGTTAAAAGGACTCTAGGGGGCAAAAGGAAGTCAAATAGGCAGGAGTGAATGGCACCATCCAACTCTATGGATGACTGTACAGCAAAATAGAAATTAGTTTTCCATTAAAAGTGACAGAGCATCTCAGAAATCCAGAAATGAGAAACTGTCTTCAATAAACACAAGCATGTTTGAAACTTTTAAATTGATGGAACAAATCAAGCAGCGTCACTCCTCTTGAATAAAACCCAGATGTGCTTTTCTGATCAGTGTGCACCGTGAGATGGACTCAAACATACGATTTGATGTGTGGGAAGCTCTCCTCCAGTTTGTTGCCGGTGTTTTTGAAGATTTGGAGCGCAGCCTCTGCAACCTTCTCATCGTCCATTTTCAGACAGCCCAGCAAAGACTCAAAGGTCTCGGCAGAGTGGAATGACACAGGGTGGGTGAAGGACAGGACCTGAGCGTAAAAACATTTTACAGCTAAAGAAAACCCATACCTCAAACTAATAATTAAAAAGGTTACTTTGTGCTTTTACATATGAGTATTGGGGCTGGGCAATAGTATCTGTTCTCATTTTATTGGGCCAAGCTTCCTAAAAAAATCAGTTTCTCTAAAAACTTCACTGGCATCTTTGATTTAAAGTTCAGTAGTAAAAATGCTATAGCACTGGAAAGTTTGACTCATTTCCATAAATCAGCGCAAACTGTCCATAAACTTTCAATAAAGTGAATCAAAATTTGATTCACCAATTAATTTGTATTATAAATGATACCAGATGTTTTTGGTAACTTCCATGTTCTTTGGTAATTTGTATGTTTTTGCTAAATTCAGAATTTTAAAAAAAAGAAAAAAATGTAGATGTAATCTGAAAAGAAATGAAATGTAGCTATACTACAGCAACAAATTAACTAACAAATTCTGACTTTAAATCTAAATGTAAATCAAACTTTAAACCAGAATGTAAGTATCTGTGCAAATGGATATAAAGCCAACATGGACACAGTCTAATGTGGGTTACACTTCTACAGATTTATTTACCTTCAGCAGCTCCAGGCCAGCTCTGATCGCTTGCTCGGTCGGGACTCCTTCATCTTCATCATCAGCAGTTCCTTCTATAGATTTGTTTACCTGTTTGATAAGTGCACTGCAGCAAGAGATGAAGGAGTGAGATCTAATACATACTGATGATAGTGTATTTATTCCCGGTATTTAACAGTCTTAATGTACCTGATGGATTCTGTGTCGATATGAACAGGCGCTATCCTCTCTAATAAAAACTTCACCATCTCTAGGAAAGGATTGCTGGGTTGTTTGGGGCTGCCCAGTTTTTTGGTGACTTCTTTCTGTGGGGTGCAAACACAGCCATAAACTGAGACAACTTCAACTGCGTTAGTAAAAACACGATTTTCCTGCAAGGCAGAGCGATACTTACCACGCAGACTTCGGCCTGCTTACACGAACAGGACGGGCTCACAAGAGTCTCCAGCTGCTTTCTGATCTTCTCGTCCTCCTCAAGAACCTGAGCGAGCTTCTTCACAAAGTCCTGCGTCTTGCCTGGGTCTGGCAGGTTTCCTTCAACACAAAGATGGAGAGATGTTTCCCTCTCAGTCGATGTTTCTTGTTACTACAAAAAAGGCAGCTTGTACTTGACAGGAGAATAATTTTAACAGCACTGCGGACAAGACAACACAACTTACTTGTGATAACCATGACCTTTGAGAATACAGTCTTGTTGTAAGAGTCAGACTGGGGGAATAAAAAAAAAATATTCAAGAATGTTTAAACAGATGCAAACCATGTAATAAAGAAGATTTAGAAAAGCAATAACCAAAACCAAACAACAGTGAGGAAAAACCAACTTTTGGCTGTTTTATAAGATCCAGAAGATCTTTGACGTGGTGTCTCAGCATGTTCTGACACTTCCACATTTCATTCAGAGCTCTGTAGGAGAGAGGGACCACAACAACCACAATCAACATTCCAAGTCTGCAAATATATCTTTATAGGTCCAATAATCTCTTTTCAGACCCATAAGCACCTTATAAAATCACTAAATACAACATGAAACAGCTGTTTTCTCTTCATAATATGACATATTTCCAAGTCAAACAATATTTAACAGAGTAGGGGGACTTTTTGTTAACAGGTTGCATGGTGCAAAATCAGCTACTCAATTTCTGCACAAGCATAAGTTTTAGATCAGAAGTGCCTAAATGTTTTATTACACTGAAACATTTTGAATTATATTCAACTATGTTACATTGCAAAAAAAAGTAATTGTAAATAATATAATTATTGAAAGAAAATGTTTTAATTAGAAATACACATATGCTTCAATAGCATGTTATTTCCTATTTTTTGATATTCCATGGGAGGGCCAAAACAACCAAAGGTCACCAGGCACCAACTACAGGCCTTGGTTTGGGCATCTCTGTTTTAGAATAAAACAAGAATTAATGCACCTACTTGACAGCATTCCCATCCAATGTGGCGTACAAATAATACAGACACTTCATTCGCTCTGTAGTCTCTAGATTGTGAGGCACAAGATATTGAGCGAAGATCCTCTCCACAAGCAACCTAGTGAGAAAAAAAAAAAAAAAACACCATCAAAAAGTTCTTTTTTTTTTCTCATTTATGTACACACAGCATCCCATATTGACAGAAAAATACAGAATTGTTGACATTTTTGCAGATTTATTAAAAAAGAAAAACTGAAATATCACATGGTCATATTCAGACCCTTTGCTGTGACACTCATCTATTTAACTCAGGTGCTGTCCATTTCTTCTGATCATCCTTGAGATGGTTCTACACCTTCATTTGAGTCCAGCTTGATTATACTGATTGGACTTGATTAGGAAAGCCACACACCTGTCTATATAAGACCTTACAGCTCACAGTGCATGTCAGAGCAAATGAGAATCATGAGGTCAAAGGAACTGCCTGAAGAGCTCAAAGACAGAATTGTGGCAAGGCACAGATCTGGCCAAGGTTACAAAAAAAATTCTGCTGCACTTAAGGTTCCTAAGAGCACAGTGGCCTCCATAATCCTTAAATGGAAGACGTTTGGGACAACCAGAACCCTTCCTAGAGCTGGCCGTCCGGCCAAACTGAGCTATTGGGGGAGAAGAGCCTTGGTGAGAGAAGTAAAGAAGAACCCATAGATCACTGTTGCTGAACTCCAGAGATGCAGTCGGGAGATGGGAGAAAGTTGTAGAAAGTCAACCATTACTGCAGCCGTCCACCAGTCGGGGCTTTATGGCAGAGTGGCCAGACGGAAGCCTCTCCTCAGTGCAAGACACATGAAAAAACACCTGAAGGACTCCAAGATGGTGAGAAATAAGATTCTCTGGTCTCATGAGACCAAGATAGAACTTTTTGGCCTTAATTCTAAGCGGTATGTGTGGAGAAAACCAGGCACTGCTCATCACCTGTCCAATAGTCCCAACAGTGAAGCATGGTGGTAGCAACATCATGCTGATGGGAGTGTTTTTCAGCTGCAGGGACGGGACAACTGGTTGCAATCGAAGGAAAGATGAATGCGGCCAAGTACAGGGATATCCTGGACGAAAACCTTCTCCAGAGTGCTCAGGACCTCAGACTGGGCTGAAGGTTCACCTTCCAACAAGACAATGACCCTAAGCACAGCTAAAATAACGAAGGAGTGGCTTCACAACAACTCCGTGAGTGTTCTTGAATGGCCCAGCCAGAGCCCTGACTTAAACCCAATTGAGCATCTCTGGAGAGACCTGAAAATGGCTGTCCATCAACGTTTACCATCCAACCTGACAGAACTGGAGAGGATCTGCAAGGAGGAATGGCAGAGGATCCCCAAATCCAGGTGTGAAAAACTTGTTGCTTCTTTCCCTAAAAGACTCATGACTGTATTAGATCAAAAGGGTGCTTCTAATAAATACTGAGCAAAGGGTCTGAATACTTAGGACCATGTGATATTTCATTTTTCTTTTTTAATAAATGTGCAAAAATGTCAACAATTCTGTGTTTTTCTGTCAATATGGGGTGCTGTGTGTACATTAATGAGAAAAAAAAAAAAAAAAAAAAATGATTTTAGCAAATGGCTGCAATATAACAAAGAGTGAAAAATTTAAGGGGATCTGAATACTTTCCGTACCCACTGCGTCTGTGTGTGTATATATATAAAATATTTAATTTAAATTCCTTTAACATTGCACATTGTTTTCTTTGTTATCACCCAAATTTAAATTATCTTAGACGCCATTCAAGTGAGCTCAAATCTCATTCTGATGACCCAATCATAACATGAAATTGCATTTGCACAGTTGTCATTACATGCTTTAATGATGCAATAACATTGTAAGCCAACTCATCAGTGAGGAGTTCAAAATGGGCACATGGACAAGCTGTATGCAACACACCAGGAAGGCTTAAAAATGAAAAGTACTGCTCGTTGCAAAGCACAAAAAAAACAAGGTCAGAAATGATTACAAAATTACAAGACAGGAAAGAGAGAGTCATGTTTAAAACAAAAAAGGCTACAAATGAATTCAGCATGTGCATTTAAATTTCAAATGAAAGAAGTTGCGAGCCACAAATTGTGACCATCTCTGCATTTCTCATCCTGTGGCTCCAGTCTTGGGTTCAGTGTGGGGCAAATCTATGGTAACAGTTTATTTGAAGCCTGTATGTAATAAAACATTACAAAAGGTGTTCTTTGTATTCACTGTGCCTTATGGACCTGTCCTTATGCTCAAAAATAAAGACGCCTGGAAGACTAGTGTCACCTATCTGGCCAACACTGCGTCTTATTTACATGCACCTTGCAAATTGAAATATTTTGGTTTGCTGTTATGCATTCTGTTGAAGTAAATATACTACTGTTCAAAAGTTATTGTCAGTTTTATTTTTAATTTAAAAAAAATTAACTAATTTATTTAGTAAATACACATTAATTTGTTAAACAGCGTTGCTTCAAAAATATATATATTTCAAAGAAAAGCTGTTCTTTTGAACTTTTCTTTTATCCATCAACGAATCCTAAAAAAACCTTAACAGTTTCCACAAAAAATATTAAACACAACTACAGAAATTAGAGGAATAATCAAAATAATAGAAATGTTTCTTAAGCATAATATTTCTCAAGACTATAGTTATGGCTGCTGAAAATTCACTTTTACCTTCAGCTTTTGATTTGTAATAATATTTTACAATATCATTGTTTTTTTTTTAATCAAAAAAATGTAGCCTTGGTGAGCATAAGACAATCAAAAAACAAACGTATCAATCTCAAACCTTTGAACAGTAGTCCATCTCTTCAAGATATGTAGCTGGTTAACCTAGATCAAGTTGTCACAATTGCATGACTTTCATTACTCTTTGAACAATTAGATCAAATGATTGAAAATTATACACAAAATTACACCGTCTTTATTTTCAACTAAAGTGTGTATGAATATAGTTACTCATAGTTGCATTATAGCTGGGTAATTCTGAATCATTCCTGCAAATTAAAATGTAAATGAACAACTATAAAAATTTTATTTATATAAAATATATATTGTTGAAAAAAAAAACATACAATAATAATAAAATCAATACAAACATATTTTGTAGATATTATTTGTGGTCAGACCATTAAAAATATAGCCAGTATAATCAACCAACAGAAAAACAACAATCTTGTGAACTCTGATAATGTATTACAACAGTGATTAACACCATTTATAAAAATAGATCATGTGTTACATTACAATACACACAATGTGCAATGTGACATCTTTATAATGCATTATATAAACTGGCTCGCTCCAAGTAATGTGTTACCGAATCGGCATTAACAAGTGGCTGTCTGGTGACATCACTGTTCTCTCTTTACGATTGGCCCTGTGTTCAGAGAGCTCTGCAGAATCACTCAATACAGATTCAACTGAGGATTTTCACAGTTCTCTTGTTTTCAGCCAAAGCGCAGCCTCTCAGAGGAAATTCTTCTATATTCTCATTTGAGAAACATGCCCACTGGCTGTCAATGCATCTAAAAGCCTTAAAGAAATAACTGGATTTTTAATGTCGAGGGTACAACTGGCAGACTTTTGACACATGCCATGGCATCACTACCATCACAGAACTTTTCTCTGTAAACAATAGGGCTGAAACGATGTCGACATTACAGACAATGTCGACAATAAAAAAAAAAAGTCTCCTTCGTCAGTGGTCTTCTCTGTCTCTCATTATCACCGTATACTGTGTATGCTCTTCTGTATCATCTGCACCACAAGGATGTGCTGTTTCTAGGGGTGTTGAAATTAATCGCTGCATCGCGATGCGGGAGTGAACGATTCTGCATCGATGCAGTAATAGACCATAATCGATTATAGCCCAATGACATCATTCGCATTCATGCTTGTCACGCGAGTATTAGAAATGCACTCGCTATTTTTAAATCTGAAATCTGGGCACATTTTGGAAAAACCAAGCTTAGTGCGAGAAAAACATATTCAGAATAATCTATTCTGCGCTTGGCTTTTTCTCACATGGCACGTGGTGTGTGCGCTAGATAATCGTGGCGGGCTTTATTGCACAGAATATGCGCTGTGAGACACTCGCACATTACCTGACAGTGTGTTTCCACCCGACTTTATTTCAGTCTCTTACCTTAGTTATGCTTTCATTTCTGCCTTTTGGAATGCAGTATGTATTAGATACACAAATCTCACATACTGACAGACTTTCACGTGCGCTTTGTGTTTGTTTGTCCTGAAGCTCACGGCTGCGGTTAAATTCACTTGCATCCCCGAATACTTTTATGATACGAAATTGATGTAAACACAGTCAGTTGTGTTTTCAGAGCAGGACAAATGAACCGATAAGTCAAAATAGATCTGTGCATTAGTGTGAAAGCAGCCAAGCTGCCAGTGTCCAGGGAACTACACTGCGACCAAAATGGTCGCATTTGCGACCTTTTGAAATGCCATTGCGACCCAAATTTTTATGGGGTCGCAAATGTATCACTGATTGTTTTTGTACCTACTTATGTGTTATGCTATGATTTAATATGAGCATTTATTAAAACAGAAATGTGTATTTTAAGAATACGTTTTATAACGTGCTCCGAGCATTCAACATAAGTTGGCTTCAGCCCCGCGATGCGGGAAAGCTGAACTGAGCAGCTGGTTACTTGCGCTGTGTTCGGTGCGCAAGAGAGAGCCGCGTCTCGCGAACAGCAACCACTGAACCGAGCTCTCCTTCAGGACGTTCGCATCCTCCTGCACCTGAACGAACAAATACAAATCGCAGTTTAAAATAAACAGAAAAAAAAAAAAAGAGCGAAAAGCGAAAGAGCTCAATTCAGCACCGCGGTGTTCTGGTGTTCAGGGAGCAAGCAGAGACGCGTCTCAAAGTCTTCTTGCTTATACCGACAACAAATACATACAAAATATGTCGAAATACCCGTCTTGGAAAGTGTGTTCGAAAAAGTCTGTGGTTATGTCTTAAGTGAAAGTAAAGAGTTGCAAAAAAAATCAGATGTGTATCATTATAATTGATGCGTTTGTCTCTTAAGGTGACCGCGCCTAATTTACAAGCTCTGCTGTCAGAGTCTTTAATGTATGAAAATGAAAGTAAATCACTCACTGCTCTTGACTGAATTACTAGGTTTAACAAGAATTTATCCAAAGTCAATCCAAAAATCAGATAGAATTGATTATATTGTTTTACTAGTGGGTGCAGGGCACTAGTTCATTTACGTAAGTGAGTATGGCAAAATACAGTGATGTGTGAAATATTATACCCAAAAATTCTTCATACTGTAGACTACCAATGAAATTGATAAAAAAAAAAAAAATTAGGGACCTGACCATGTTTTGCTTAAGTGTTTCTTTCTTTAATTGCTTATGCAACCTTTTCACACCACAGACTGAACCAAATTAAGCATTGCTTGCTTGGTAACTGTTCAACAAAGTATTGATAGTTGTGTAAATATTGTCATACTGACAGTTGCCTGAAGTTTTGGTTGATTCCATTACATATCTTTTTATCAAAGTTATCCGACATTATCAAGAGGAATTTGTTCTGACACAGTTTTAACTCTGAGTTATTGTCATATTGTATTACCAATTTCTAAACTATAGCAAATAAACTGTGATAATGTGAGAAATGTTGAAGGTGTCTGAATACATTTTGGTTTTGATTGTGTATTTTATTTTACAGTGAAGACTATGCAGTGCTATTTTAAATTAACAAAAACAAACTTAAATGTAAACATTGTGTAAATAGCACAAATAAAGAAATAGAATGAACATACAGTACAAATTAAACCATTTAAAACAGGGCCCACTGTACACCCTGCACCAGGGCCCCCTCTAACCCCAGCTACAAGACGGAGCAATGCACTGTGTGTACCGTAAGAAATAGAACAAGGCATGTGGTTTAAAAGATGGCAAGTAAAACAAAGCACATCTGTATGCAATACAGTTTCATTATTGTTCATTATTATCCAGTAATTATTATAAATAATTTGTGCGACCAAATCATGTTTTGCGCCAGTAACTGAAAAAGTTAGTAGCACAAGTGCCACCAGTGGAAAAAGTAAGTGTAGTTCCCTGGTGTCTATGATCTTATCAGTAATAATCAAACAACAATAATGCTGAGAAAAAAAAAAAAAAACATAACTATGATTTTCTGTAAACTTTTGTATACTAAAATACTCTCAGATACTGAAAGTGCTTTTTGTTTATCACTTGTAATTGCACTGTGTGCTCAGACGCTGCCGTTCTCAGTGCCGTCAAAATAAAAGTCAGGCGCGATTAATAATCATTAGGTTGATCTATTATCAAAATAAGCGTTTGTTGCAGCCCTAGTAAACACAGCATCTCAAATCCTCCATTCAGCAGTGGTCCTTAAATTCCAACAGCTTGCGAACAACCTTATAAAATCCAATTACACAACAGAGCTCTTACAGGCTTCACGCCTCATTCAAAGCCTGTCAGACACCAGCAATCTTTTTCAATAGCATCTTAACACCGAAAAGGCAGCGCCTTTGAAACTGCAACTCCAGGAAATTGTGT
This sequence comes from Cyprinus carpio, assembly GCF_018340385.1. Taxonomy (NCBI): domain Eukaryota; kingdom Metazoa; phylum Chordata; class Actinopteri; order Cypriniformes; family Cyprinidae; genus Cyprinus; species Cyprinus carpio. The sequence continues at coordinate 22,079,362 of NC_056611.1, forward strand.
CAATGTTTTGGTTGTACAGAAACTTTTACAGAATCTTGTGATTTGATTTTTTGGCATTTTTAGGCAGCCACCCAAGTGTAATTTCATATACCGAAGCATATTTAATATTTGATGCAAAAACTCTTTCATGGTTTACAGAGCTTAGGGCCTTCGCAGAGACAGATATCTCAGGACACCCGTTCAGTGATATGTCACATAGCAGGCACATTTCGAGTTGTATTACCCCCCCCCCAAAAAAAAAAACACTCTAAACACTTAAGATTAGAGCTATTTAAATAATCAATGAAAATGTTTCGATAGTCAAACTTTGTCAATCAAAATCTGTCAATTACTTAAAACGGCAAACCATGATTTAAGGCTCCAGTATTTTAATTAATTACAATTACATAACCATGTACATAATCTATCAATCATCAAAAACCACTTCTACCAAGTCATCTATGTATTTTCCACTTAATGTCTATGTACTGACTGGAAGCAGCATTCACTACTGACCCAATTTATAAACCATATAGAAAGCCTGAATTTAAAATAGCCAAGGATGTCACACAAGTATTGAAAGACTGCCGGCTTATCAGCTTCACTCACCGGTCGTCGATGCTGTTCTGGTAGTAAATGTGAAGAAGTTTGTCTTTGATCCAGGAGATCTGCTTGGCTGCCTCTTTGCCTGCCTCCGCCTGTAAGGCATACTTCTTATAGATCTGAGCCAGACCCATCATAGCCTCCTTTCGGACCCGCCACTGCAAGATCACACAACAGGAAGAGATTATTATGTTCTGGTATAAAAATCATACACCCATGTGAGACATAAAAAAAAAGGTATTTTATAGGTACAAGATGTGTTGTGTGTGTTTTTTATTTTTTTATCTGAAGCAAAATTTACTTATAAATTAACATATTAAAAGCCTGATATGACAGTTCCTGCATAAAACCAAATCTTTTGTATGGCAAGCAGAAGCAAATGAGGCATAATAGGATGAGATGGAGATATGCCTTGACTACTGCGGTGTCATTTGTCCAGGAACACAGAGGGGCCTTCAATTAAATTCCTCCCTGAAAGCATTTTGAAAAGGCTAAGGAATGGTTATATGTGAGTTATAGTCTGATTTATATAATTCCATCCCCTCTAGCTCGGGTGGCTAAAGGAGACTGCTGATTAAATTATAGTGAGAAGAAATGGAGTGTGTCTGGAAGGAAACAAGAAGCTAATGTATTCCAGCTCGGTTCTGCCCTGAATGCGGTGATGTCAAAGTCTCTGGTTCATTTGGGGTACTAATGGGAGAAAAGGCCCTCGGATATTATGCGTGAAATAAAATGACTGCAGCACTAATAAAGAATGTTTAAGAGACAGCAAACAAACAAGAATAAAGACAGCCAGGCACATACCCTCTTATCCAGAGTCCTCTCCCTCACAAAGTTCAGCAGGTGATCATTGACGAGAGAGAGGTCCTTTTTGGAAGCTGTCACGATGGACACAATGACGTCGTGCCGAATTGCCTCCTCTGGGTCATGTGACCTTACTTTCAAATACTCTGCAGAAGAAAAAAAAAACATGCACAATTTGGGTTAATGTGCATATGCATAATTTTCATTGTCTCATGAATTCAATATATGAAAAAATTATTTTGCAATTAACTAAATACATTTTAAAATAAATAAAATACACAAACAACTATTTTTTTTAATAAAAAGACAATACATATTCGATACATTATATATAAATGTATAAATATATAATTTCATAAAATTTTTTATTAAAAACGTGTTTACAGTGGATAAATTGTGACAATTACTTCTTCCTGAAACATCACCGGCAGCAAATTTTGAAGAAGCTTTTGACTAGTACCAGGTTGTATTACCCTAAACAATACCTAAATAGCAAACTGTCATTTTTGTTATTTTATGTAGGATAAACTCTTTTCTGTAAAATTGCACAATAACACCAAAAATGCATTAAGAAAGCAAAGAGGGTCAACCCTTAATTTCATTTGACTTTTATGGTCAGTTGTGAAATATAAGAGTAGCCAAAGTTAGAAGGGGAACAGTTTGTACCTGTGAGATCTTTTGCCAGGTCTGGATGGTTCATCAAGCAATGGCTGGCAAACTTTACACATTCCAGTCGAACAGGGACATGGATGTCATTAAACCTAAGAAACCACAGAAAACCCAGATGGTCAAAATCTTGCAGCTTGGTCTTGCTGTAGAAACTTGTTTTTCTCCAGTTTGTGTACACAGAGAAAAAGGTAATTGGACGTGTTGTGCATGAGCTGTACCTCCCAAGGTAGCACTGCCAGAGAGGTTTGTTCTGTGAAGCAAGCTCTGAATCCTTTGCACCAAACATCTTGGCCAGGAGCTTCACAACTTGCAGGCGCTCATCGTTATCATTGCTCTACAAAACACACAAGGGTCTCCCGGTGATATAATAACAGAAACCAAGGCCTGTGGCCATTAATTACAGCACAAGAATTGAATGAACCCATTTAGTTGATTTAGCCTCATCGTCACTATGCTTTGCATAAAAACAAAAGATAAAGGCAGACATCAAATATGGTACATGGAACAGGCAGCTCCTAACAGACTGATAACAATCATTCATACACTAATCGCAAACTCAGCCTGCTTTTGCCAAAATATATACAAGTTTAATAACACAGCCAACACAAAAGAAAGTAATCGCCTTTGCTGGTTTTTGAAAAATGCTAACTATGCATTCAGGCCACGCTGGATTAAAGCTCATGTTGACTCGGCTGAAGTGTAATCAATTTCATGCAGCGTACAGCATCTTTTAGAACGGGAATGGTATATCTATTTATTAGAAACACCCAACTTTTAAACTTTTAGGTAACTTGCAAACAACTGAACCCAGTTTTCAATTGTCACAAAAACACAATGGCAGGTTAGCCACTGAAGGGTGGAATTTATTTGGGTATTAAAACACCATAAGTCTCATGAGGTTCTGACCACAGTTAATATACTCAAGGTTTTCAAGAGGTTTTTTACCCCCACAGGCTGCAAAAAGCCGTAAACAAGGCACTGCTTCCGTGGCTTTGTGAGATTTTAATCATGAGCTATCACAGATGTCCTAGAGGCTCAATAAGGGTTTCATTACACGGGTAGCACACATTCCTAGAAGTTGCCAAATAACCATCCAAAACTAGACCTCTTACCAGACTGACATTAAAAGGGGACAGAAAGATTTAGTAGTTAACCTAATGTCAAGTTCTAATCTAACAGCGTTATCAATAAATAATAACGATACTAATAACTACACTTTCAAAAATGTGTAAGTTATCAGTAAATCAAGAATAATGTGTTCTCATGTAAAAACCAATCAAGTTTGTTTAGCATTAGCTAACAGATATTAGAATAGATTTGTTTCAAACATGTTACAATACTGCATATCTGAACTCTTAGTAGCTTCAGAAGCTGTTAAAATGAACAAGTTCCCTTCTACAAAATATCCCTGAAACTGACTTAAAATACAGAATCTTATGAATAGACAACTAAAAGAAAGGTAATGTGCCTCAGCTTGTCCATTTCAGTGCATTTTTAGCACTCCGACAGTTATGTTTTATACATTCTGTTTTGAAAGAGGGAAACAAGACAATTATAATTTCAACACTATTCTTCTGACATCGTTCTTTAAATTAAATAAGTATAAGCTGTATACAAAATGACCAACATTTGGTTTTTGACCACCAAATATTGGTTATTATTCAACAATCTGGAGCCTCATTTTTTGTAAAGTGACCCACATTTGGTTTTTGACCACTGAAAATTTGTACAATTTAAAGATTTACTCTCTGGAACTGGACAATATAGGGCCTTAAAAATGAAGATTTTGTTAGAAGTCTGTTAAGACCCAAAATCTAATAGGGCATTAAGATACCTTTAATACTTTTTGAGTTACTAGCCTGCATCCTTTGGAGAAAAAAAACTTGACAAGTGCTCTTACCCCATTTTTGAACGGTCACCAACGGCACATAATGCAACATACATTGCTAAAGTCAACAGATTTCACTAATAGACCTACCAATCTCTGTGTAAAAATAACATACTGATGCTGCCATCTTTCTGAAGTCATTTTTAACCCCCTGTAATTTGGCTCTGAATCTCAGGTGAATATTGCCATTTTGACCCCCACGCCCCCTCCGTACAAAATAGTGGATTATTCAGTAAATATTTATCCATGACATTTTATATTTTTAAATTTCATAACTACACATGTTTATATTTCTTCAGAAAAAATCTTAGCAAAATCAAAAATTTGAGCTGGGGACCTCTGATTCAGCCGACCCTATATATTTTTTCAGTAGCTAATACCATTATTAAAGTAAAAGGCACAATGGCTGATATAATGAATATAATCATTTAAAAATAAAACAAATAATAATACAATAGAGGTAAAAAAAAATAAAAATACAAAATATGGCCTTAATTTGAAAACAGAATCAGACATTATACATTCATAATGACTCTCATTACATTTTAAAACTGAGGGAAACTTTTGGAAAACCTGATCATCATCAAATCAATCATGCATTTTTTCACTAGCAAAAACACTGAGACAGTTTTATCTAAGACCCCGAAAGATGACATAACACTATGTATCATCAACAAGCCATCTTACCTTGAGCTTGAACTCCAGCTGCGGCAGGACGGACAACAGTAGATGGCTGTCGATGTTGTAGAGCTCAAGGATTAGGTCAAAGACATGTTCTGACAGATCACTGACTGAAGTCTTCCCCAGCATCAGCACCTGATTAAAGAACTGAGACACCAAACTGTACATCACACACTGTAACCATAAGCATCTACTGCATGTCACTGGAAAACGGCACCCCTTCAAACTCACTGCATAACCGCCTGGCATCAGCACTTAACATGGCGTCGATTAGAGATTAGTGTGAGGAAGCTGGTATTAGATTAAAATAAAAAAGTAAGTGGCTTCATCTATGGACGGGAGAGGCCGACTCCAACAGAGTGCTTGTACAGAACAGAAAGAGGAATAGAAATAGAAATCAGGCCTTGCTGATCTATTAAGAGTTATTGAGAAGGATTCTCCTCCACACTTAATCTCACTGTCTCTAGCGCTTTTAATGAGCACTGCAGGGAATAGAGTTCATAGCATAACAGCGCTGCATGCTCCTGCTGATGAATGTGTTTAAGCTCAACATGCCGTTTGAGCATGGAGAGGTGTTCTTGATCCCGAGTTAATGTTGCAAGCCTCAACGAGTTTTCAACAGCGAAAGGGCTAGAGCAAATCATGGAGGTTCATTAGGGATTATTCACAATTTAAATAAATGAGAAGACCTTTCTTGTACAAGCATTCAGCATGATTTTGGTACAGCTGACAGGATGTAGGGTGTACATTCTATGTACAGTTAACTATAATAAATCACGTTTACTCACGTTGGTAATGTACGGCTCTATGGCCTGAGCGGTTCTCTTCAGCAAGGCTTTGGCCAGATCGTACGCTTGCTTGTTGAGGTTCTGAAAGACAAGATGGAGCAATGAAAGATGTATTTTCTTGTTTTGTGTATATCTCATGAAACCTGTTTTATATCTTGCCATTTTTCATTGTCATGTAAATAAATATATAAATCATATTTTGGTTTTTATATATACACACACACATACATGTGTGTGTGTGTGTGTGTGTGTGTGTGTGTGTGTGTGTGTGTGTGTGTGTGTGTGTGTATATATATATATATATATATATATATATATATATATATATATATATATATATATATATATATATACACATACATAAAATATTTTAAATATAAAATACGTTTTTTATATTGGATTTTATATAAAATTTTGCTAATCTTCCTGTAAGTAAATTTATAATTATTAAATAAAACATGTTTTGTACAAATAATGAAACCTATTTTAAGGGTCATTAAAATTATTTTGTAAACTTTTTTCCTGACATTGTCCATTATCCGTCCCTCTCAAATTATCATATTGCCAAAATAAAAAAATAAATAAAATAAAAAAAAATATATTTTGTAAAATAATTACATATTATGGTTAGGGCTGTCACGATAATTAAATAACCGTCTAACCACGATTATTGTGCTTTTTATACAGCACAAGAGGGAGTCATACACCAAAAGAAACAGAAGCACACCAGTTTGCTTTTCATGTACTGTATAGCCTATATCATCTGAAGCCATTCCATCTTAATGTGAGGGACAGAATTGTATTTGTATTGTTCAATTTCTCCACTCAGCATTCAAACAGCACGTCATGTTCAGTTATGACAGTCAGCATGGTAAAACTCTCTCTTCAAGATGATATACACTCCTGAACAAAATCTTAAGACCATGGGATGCATCGCAAGTTTTACATATTTCGCACTAGTGGATCATAACCGGGTTGTAAGTGTTGCTTCAAAATGCCAAAAGAAGAAACAGGAGCAAGAGACAAAAAATAGAGAGTAGACAATTTATTGAAAACTGCATTTAAAGTCAAACAGGCTGTTCATCAGCTGATCAAAAGTTTAAGACCATATCCCAAAAATAAACTCATAACAGAACTAAAAGTGTCAAAAAAGGACTCAGTAGTGAGTAGCCCCACTGTTCTTGTTGATCACTTCAAACACTCGTTTCGGCATGCTTGATGCAACTGTTTCCAGGAGGCTGGTGGGAATGTTGCTCCATGTGGTAAAGATGGCTTCACGAAGGGCATCCACGGTCTGGAACTGACGTCCTTTTTTATAAACTTCCTTTGCCATCTATCCCCAAATGTTCTCAATGGGATTTAGATCAGGGGAACACGCAGGATGGTCCAAAAGAGCAACGTTATTCTCTTGGAAGAAGTCCTTCGTCAGGCTGGCGTTGTGAATTGCAGTGTTGTCCTGTTGAAAGACCCAGTCATTACGGCACAGACTGGGGCCCTCGGTCAAGAGGGATGCCCGCTGCAACAGATCCACATAGCCAGTCGCCGTTTGACAGCCCTGCAGAACCTGAAGCTCCATTTTGCCATTGAAGGAAAAAGCACCCCAGATCATGATGGAGCCTCCTCCACTGTGCCGCATAGAAAACATCTCAGGTGGGATCTCCTTGTCATGCCATTAACGTTGGAAGCCATCAGGACCGTCCAGGTAAAAATTTTTCTCGTCAGAGAATAAAACTTTCTTTCACCTTTCAATGTCCCATGTTTGGTGCTCCCTTGCAAATTCCAAATGGGCAAGTTTGTGTCGTGGGAGGAGACGTGGCCTTTGAAGATGTTTTTTGTTCTTGAAGCCCTTCTCTAGCAGATGACGTCTTATCGTTATTGGGCTGCAGTCAGCATCAGTAAGGGCCTTAATTTGGGTCGAGGATCGACCTGTGTCTTCAAGGACAACCCGTTGGATCTTGCGGCTCAGTGCAGGTGAAATCTTTTTGGGTCTACCACTTGACATTTTTGGTCTCATAACTCTCAGGATTTTTTAAGAAATGTAAAATGACTGTCTTACTGCGTCCAACCTCGGCAGCGATGGCGCGTTGTGTGAGACCTTGTTTGTGCAGCTCAACAATCCTGCCACTTTCAAAGAGAGAAAGCTTTTTTGCCTTTGCCATCAGGAGATCTTGACAGTATGACTGCTTGAAGAACAATGACATGAAAGCCATGTTTTTGTGCAGATTTTACCTTTTTATGGCTATGGTCTTAAACTTTTGATCAGCTGATGAACAGCCTGTTTGACTTTATATGCAGTTTTCAATAAATTGCCTACTCTCTATTTTTTGTCTCTTGCTCCTGTTTCTTCTTTTGGCATTTTGAAGCACCACTTACAACCCGGTTATGATCCACTAGTGCGAAATGTGTAAAACTTGTGATGCATCCCCTGGTCTTAAGATTTTGTTCAGGAGTGTATACCCATTATAATACTTGATGTGTAGATAAAGGTCTGGGGATTCGCATAAAATGACATCTTGCAGGAGTTCGTTGCTCTCTCATTTCTCTTCTCTTTGTTTGTGTGGAGTGCAGCGACTTATGTTGCTTCAAGCACATCATTCTGCACCCTAGATGTGCATATATGCTGGGACTCCATGTTGCTTCAAGTGCACCATTCTGCACCCTGGATGTGCATAAGAGCTTTGTGCAGCTCTGTTTGAAGCATTTCACATTATCAAAGTTTTGCACACAGAAAGATTATTAGAAGTCTTTATTTTTCTCATGATTTATATCCTATTTTCATGAATGTATTTTGTAAGAATTCAAATAGTTAACAGATTGAACATGTTTAAATTGTATAATGTGCACCATAAAAACATTATACGTTAAATTGTATAATGTTTTTGCTGCTAAATTATACAGTCAGCTAATTTAATTTCATAGCTTATATATTTTAATTCAAATGTAGTTTTTCTCTGTAATGAGGAAGTGAGTATTTAGTGGGGGAAAAAAAAGTGTTCCTGTTGCTTTTTTTTTTTTTTTTTTTTTTTTTTTAATGTATTTTTGTTCCTTGGGTGAAATGTGACTTTTTTTTTGGTGAGAGTTAAGTTTTTTTTTTTTTAGTTCTCTGTACCTTGTGTGCTGGGACCAGGTTAACCAGAACAGTATCCAGGAGTTCCTGTGAGACAGAGTCGCCTTCACAAACAATTGAGCTCATGAGATCCACCATATGCATGTGCACTTTCTGGTTGTGTCCATTGCTAAAAAGAAAAAAAAAAGGGTAAACACAAGAACTGACCTAAAATCAGGTGCATCAGCCAGTCAAAGTAGTGGAAGATGGGAAGTAAACGCAATGGGGCACACAAAACAGAAACACTTCTACATTTTTCCATTTACAGCAAGAGCCGAGCGCTGCAGTGTCCCACTCAAGAGGACATTTCCAACTGAGCGAACATCACTGGCTGAGATGAATCACCCCCATGTGTAGCCTATATAGCGCACATGCAATGAAGGGTTTCCACCTGGGATTCACACGCATCATTGTCATCTGACTGAATGCAGGGAAATAATATCAGCGAGCAGGAGGCTGACAGCTCATTAGGACATAACAAATAGGCTGCAGCTTCACATTTACATCTCAAACAGAAAACAGTAAACCACAGAGACACTTTACTCAATTATGACAGTCGCTATAGCAAGAATCACCATTGAGCTCTCTAACCAAATGGCAGCACCTTTGCAGGACTACAAAAATGACTAAGTGATACATTTGATACAATGACATTTTTGGTGATATAAAATTAGGCAACGTTGCCAATAAATCACTTCGTATGGCAATTAAGCGTCCTCTGAATCAACACTAAAAAGTTACCCATCTAAAATGTATTAAAACTTTTTATTAATATATATGTTGGCAAATATTGATTATCATATGACTATGTATTTTCATATTTTACAATTTTTTTAATCAAATCGTCATTTTATATAATTTTAAACGTATTTAATATTTAGCCTCGTTATATAGGAAAATGTGAAAAATACATATGCATTATTCTAAATAATTTTCTAAATTTTATAACTAGATTTTAAAAAAAATTGACTAAAAAATATTTTTGAGTGTGTGTTATATATAAATAAATCAAATATAAAAATGTTAATAATATAAATAGTATGCCTAATGGTCATTTTTAAAAACATTGTTTTCATATTTTATTCATATTATTACGTATATATAAAGTATAATAATAATAATAATAATAATAATAATAATAATAATAATAATAACATATTTACACTGAAATTATGTAAATACAAAATACTGGCAAAAAGACATAGATGTTGATTTCGGCTATATCAAACTCTTGAATGGATAGACCTGACCAACAGACTAACTTGATTACTTGGAAAAGTGATCAAGTGAGTCAAATATACACACACATGTAATAAATAATATTAATGAATAAAATATAAAAATATCGAATGTCATTTTTTGGCTATATTGAACTCTTGAATGGACAAACACGAACAACAGACTCACTTGATCACTTGGAACAGCGTTCTGTAGAGCTGAGTAAAGATCTCATTGCTGTCCTCCAATTCAAAACAGATGTTGTAGGACTTCACCCAAGCAATGTTCTAGAGAGCCAGAAGGGGAAAGACAAGGTCAGATGCTTGTTCAAAACCACTGTAAGACCTTGCTTTTCTATATTAGTTGGGTGCCATACCTCCAGTAGATAAAAATATCGATTAAACTGGGCGCTCTTGGTGTCTTCCAACCCTTTCAGCTGTCGAGTTATGAACATGAAAATATCCTGAGTGGAAAAGAAGAGCAGAGAGTTTTAATATTTTAAGCACCTGACAAGGCAGTGCATGAGAGACAGCAGTGTTATTTTACTATTTTCTGCTGAACAACTCGATCCGTTGCTGTCTTTTGTTCAAGGTGAAGAAAAACAGACACACAAATATCACCTTCAAAATTTCAGCACATCGGTTTTAATGCACACTAATACAATTAAACGTTTCTTTCCCAAAACAAACCACAATTTTACTTAACTGGGCCATAAAAGACTTAGTATTGGGCTGGTCATGTGATCTCAACACGGTAGTCATCTTGGTGGGAATTTAAAATGTAATTATAGATGCAAAAATTCATGGTTCTTCACTGACATATGCAAGAACTAACACTGCATTCAAATCAATAGATGTTGAGTTTTCCAACCTTAAGTTTATCAGGTGATGTGTACGGTGCCTCCGGGGCATAGATGCGAAATATATCTGCAAGACAGCAGGCCACAAGTAGTCTGACATCTTTGTCTGGGTGTTTGAGGAAAAAATCCGAGGCGAGATGCAAGGCCAAGTTCAGATAGAGTTCCTTCTCCTCCTCTGAGTCCTGGTCCATGTCCATGAAGGTTTTCACCACCATCTGATTTTGAAAAGCACCATAGAGCCGCGTGTCAACAACGCATCCAACTAACAGTGTGATATAAGACACTCTAATGGGAAACACACTTTCACTTGACAGTCTTACTTAAAAAACAGACATAAAAGACGAAGCCACGGAGGGAGGAAATGCTATCTACAAGCTGTAAAAACAGCTTGAAATACAAGCAGAAAAATTATAATTTCATTCTGTGAGATAAAAACTCAGCTGAGGTTTAGAGATGAACAAATCTAAACATGAAATCTTTTGCACAATATTTCTGTGGAAAAAAAAAATCATCACAAATATGGATCAATCTACAAAAATCTATAAACAGAACTTCAAATTAATTATTAATTCTGGTTACTGAATGTTTTGACATTGTTAAATAAAACAAACTATCAAAAATCGTTTTTGTTAACGGAAATAAAAATTAAATTAAATACATAAAAATATATTAGACTACAGAAATTGACTAAATTTGTTCATTTCTAAAATGACTAACTAAAAGATGAATATAAATATGTTTTAAGAAATTACAACAGAAAATAAAACAACTAAAATTAAAAAAAAAATTTTATAAATGGCAAACATAAAATGAATAAAATATTTGTTGAAATATTAAAATTACTAAAACAAATTCTAGCCATATAGAAATTACAAAAAATAAAAATGACAAAATTACTAAAAATTAAAATCAGAAACACAAAAACTGAAAATATATAATTAAAAAAACTATTAAAAAGTAATATTTAGATTTATATATTTATACACAAATATCAATTAACACTGGTTACTCGTTAATGGTATCAAAAGACTTTCAGGCTATATCTAACCGAAGACTCAGACAAGCTTCAGTACTCATTATTCATTGTAATTACACAGAAAAAAAAACATTCAGCAATAATAAGCTGTTTCCACTTAGGTGAATGACAGATTGCTTCTCACCTTCAGTCTCCGAACCATCTCCTCTTTGGAGATCTTATCAGAGATCTCCTTCACCCCCGGCGGGTAGGTGATTTTGCCATCCGTGGCTCGATTCTTGGAGTGAGCCATGTTCTCCAATTAGTGCTCGCTGCAAACATGTCAAACCAAAAAAAGACATGAATATGTCAGCGCACAACACTAAGTGGACAGGGAATTTCCATCAATTACTTTTTTGGAGAAGAATGTACTGCTTAAGAAATCATCCAGTGGATCCTAAATATGGATTTGGCTTTGACTACACCCAGAAAAAAAAGAAAAAAAAGAAAAGGCAAAATCAGTTCAAATGCTTTTCAAAATTTGCAGGATGCCGGCCAAAACCTCACCTCCTGTGGACAGTTAAACAAAACCTCACCTCCTGTGGACAGTTAAATATTGATGGCACTAAAGAGAAGTGTCAGACATTTAAATTCAAAGAAATGCTATACTTTCAATTCAAGTTGATGTGCACAGAGGTTTTACCGATTAGCAAACTAAAACACCCACACATGAATTACAATACCAAGCAGACTAATCTAAATAGACAAGACAAAAGTGCTAATTAAAACAACTGCATAATAAGTGTGGCATATAATCATCAGCTGTAATTAATTATAATAAACAGCTAAATTTAGCCTGCTGACATAATGAAGAGTAAAAATTAAGTAAGGAAAGACCCCATGAAATCCTTCTTCAACAGGAATGCTGGATGTATTAGAGGGCTTGTACTTTTTTGCTTTAATTTGGACAAAAAAATTTCAGCCAATTCTTCCAAAAGAAAAAGACTGTAAATTTGAAATGTTAATGTAAATTGTTAAAAAGCAACTGCCAATGTGTATAATAGAAAATAACTTTTTTCACTAAAGTTGCAAAGAAATGGAAGTATTGATGTATTTTCCATACTGTGACACATATGTGCATGTAACAGATCATTGAAAAAAAGGCCAACTTGGTACTATGCACCAGCTGATTGGATTTTAAAATGTGGGCGCTGAACGCAAAAATTAATCCGATCTTGAAAGTCAATTGCGAAGGGGCGGAGCTTAAGCATTCTAAAAGAATGGAGAATTCCAGCATAGAGAAAAATCTGTTTTTTAACAGAAGATCGAATTATGACATTTAAAATAAGAAAAAAGAAAAGAAAAGATACATGCATGAATCATTCACAATAAAATCTATAAAATGAATTTACAAATTAGGTCCATTTTTATTTCATGCAGACTTCTCAAAAAAAATGCTTGTCTCTACAATAAATATAAATATTTAAAATCTGCAATAAGTGAATATATATATATATATATATATATATATATATATATATATATATATATATATATATATATATATATATGTGTGTGTGTGTGTATGTATATGTCTATATAGATATAGTGGTGTGAAAAAGTGTCCCTGATTTCTTATTTTTTTGCATGTTTGTCACACTTTAATGTTTCAGATCATCAAACTAATTTAAATATTAGTCAAAGATAACAAGTGAACACAACATGCAGTTTTTACATGAAGGTTTTTATTATTAAGGGAAAACAAAATCCAAAACTACATAGCCCTGTGTGAAAAAATGTTTGCCCCCTAAACTTAATAACCGATTGGGCCACCCTCAGCAGCAACAACTGCAATCAAGCGTTTGCAATAACTTGCAATGAGTCTGTTACAGCGCTGTGGAGGAATTTTGGTCCACTCATCCATGCAGAATTGTTGTAATTCAGCCACACTGGAGGGTTTTCGAGCATGAACTGCCTTTTTAAGGTCATGCCACAGCATCTCAATAGGATTCAGGTCAGGACTTTGACTAGGCCACTCCAAAGTCTTCCTTTTGTTTTTCTTCAGCCATACAGAGGTGGACTTGCTGGTGTGTTTTGGACCATTGTCCTGCTGCAGAACCCAAGTTCGCTTCAGCTTGAGGTCACAAACAGTTGGCCAGGCATTCCCCTTCAGGAATTTTTGGTAAACAGCAAAATTCATGGTTCCATTTATCACAGCAAATCTTCCAGGTCCTGAAGCAGCAAAACAGCCCCAGACCATCACACTACCACCACCATACTTTACTGGTGGTATGATGTTCTTTTTCTGAAATGCGGTGTTACTTTTACGCCAGACGTAATGGGACACACACCTTCCAAAAACTTCAACTTTTGTCTCGTCAGTCCACAGAGTATTTTCCCAAAAGTCTTTGGGATCATCAAGATGTTTTCTGGCAAAACTGAGACGAGCCTTTGTGTTCTTTTTGCTCAGCAGTGGTTTTCGTCTTGGAACTCTGCCATGCAGACTAGGGATCGACCGATATGCATTTTTCAGGGCCGATGCCGATACCGATTATTACAGATCAAGGAGACCGATAACCGATATTTTGAACCGATATGTGTCTAGTGTAAAAATGAAAATTAATGTCAAAATTAAGAATAAAAAGGCCTCTGACAAAAGACTCTCTTTAAATTATTTTAACACATCTTTAATTCTGAGAACTGTTCATAATAAACACATTAATATTAATAATAACAACAAAGATTAAAAAGTGCTGGGAGCATCCATCAGCAGCATTCTGTAAACTAAGTAAAACTTAAAGCAAATTTAAACAGCGACAAATGAACAAATAATGGAAAATAAATATAATCTCTCTCTCTCTATATATATTATATATATATTTTATTTATATATATATATATATATATATATATATATATATATGTATGTATGTATGTATGTATGTATGTATGTATGTATGTGTTTGTGTTATATTTAGCATTTTATTTGCAACCCAGAATTGCATTAAAATCACACACAACCCATAATGTAATAGTGTTTTTTTTTTTTTTTTTTTTTTTTGTGTAAAATGTTTGTTTGACTGTTTATCACGGCGATACAAACTAGGAAGTATACAGGACAGCGTCATCCAGAAACCTGGCAATGTGAGATTATTGACAATTTACGTTATTAGTATAGGGTTATTAGCAGGGTGCGATTTGTGAAATAAACAGATGCTTTTGAAAAATTTTATTAAATGTTTTTAATACGACGGAAATTGTATTTAGTGTGATCTCAGTTTAATAAAAACATTGTAAGCCTACGTTAGGCCTATTAATTGTAATGATTTAATGTCCACGGTTATCCAAACAACAAATTACATCGAGAAAGCGAGCAAAGAACACAACGGAGCTTTTTGAAACTCCGAATAAGTTAAACCATTGCGTCGCAAAATGATTCACTGTTTCGATGCGCTTCAAACGGATCGCGTATCATTTGATTCAGATCTGGACGTCAGAGCGGGTTTGCATGATGTTTTTATCCCCACCGGATAGCAGAGGCAGGGATGCATAGACCAGAAGGGGGGAAATCCCCCCCGGCAAATCGCACCCTTATTAGTCAAATGAGAGAGCGCGGCCGGCGGAGGAAGAGGGATAGGGAATAGGGAATAGGGAGCTCGCGTCGCGTCAGGGCGTCAGAGCTCGCGCTTGATGCCCTTTCAGCTCTTCAAAATTGCATAATGGTAATTCTGAATCTGTATGATAAATTATTTTGCAATCATGTTAGAATAAAGCAATATTTCTCCAAATATGCGCAATTTTTTTGACTAAGAGCCCTAACGGAACGGACGCTGTTCAGTGAAGCTATGTGAACAACACACACAAAAAAAAACCGCAGCAGACGTGCGTGAATTCATTCGTGTTGCTAATCTATTCACAATATAACGTTAAGTTGGCCGAATGGTGAGAGAAGTAGGTTTTAGTTTCACTATCTCAGCACTGATGTGATGATCCGTTAAAGCATATCACTGCAATGACGGACATTGACCGGGAATTCACAGTATATTAACTGAACGGGGCTTGTCATCATAAATCGATTATATTTAGGTGTTTTGCAACTTCAGTGTAGTGATTTATTGCAACTTCAGGAACGTTTACTGCATTCTTACCTTCGAGAGATAACTTATTGATGTGTGATGATGATCACTGAAGCAGCTCCTGTGCTTTCGGTGTGAGAGCAGAACATTTTCCAGCCGCGCCAGCCGTATTGATTGGCCAGGATCGTGACTCCCAACAAATCAGACGGACGATGGGCGGGGCTTAGTCTAGGCCACAGAGCGGTGCGCTCTGACTGAGGTGGCCGGACCAGTGCCAGATCGCGCATTTCAAAATAAAATGGTTTTATCGGCAAATCGGTTTTGAAAATGGCCGATGCCGATAACAATAAAAATGCTTAATATCGGCGCCGATAATCGGCCACGCCGTGACGTGTGCCAAAAAAAACTCAGACCATTTTGCCCAGTCTCTTTCTAAAGGCCTGTTCACACCGGGACGAATTTCGCGCGCGATATTCGCCGACGTTTAACGCCTCGTGACTAAACAAAGGGCGCCAATGTGAGTGTACACACCGACGCGAAAAACGCCACGCGTAAAAGCGTCATTTTTTAAAAAATGCCTCGGGTTCGTTTTTTGGTTTGACGCACCGCGTCAAAAACTATACGACCAATCAGAATGGCGCTTTGCACACGTGTCTGGAGCTTCTGAAGTTACAGTAAAACACAACTTGGGGGCGCTCAAACACAAAAACTGTCTTGCTGAGCACACATAAGTAACGGCGAAGAAGATAATAAGCCAAGTAGCGTCTACACTGCCGGGAAGAAGTAAGACGAAGAAGATGCAAGGCAAGATGAATGTAGAGTTGCTGGTCTCGTTGGTGTCGGAACACAAAGAACTATATGACAAACGCGACAGCTATTACAAAAATCTTGATAAAAGAGAACTAGTATTTCTGTTTTACATTAAGCGCCATCTAATGTCAGGGAATGAATTTGCATGTTCACTCGGCTCATCGTCAGCGAAAATCGCTTGGGTGTGAACACAAAAAACGCGTTGAAAAACGCTGGCGAATAACGCGCGCCGATATTCGTCCCGGTGTGTACGGCCCTTAATGGTGGAGTCATGAACACTGACCTTAACTGAGGCAAGTGAGGCCTGCAGTTCTTTGGATGTTCTTGTGGGGTCTTTTGTGACCTCTTGGATGAGTCGTCGCTGTGCTCTTGGGGTAATTTTGGTCAGCCGGCCACTCCTGGGAAGGTTCTCCACCATTCCATGTTTTTGTCATTTGTGAATAATGGCTCTCACTGTGGTTCGCTGGAGTCCCAAAGCTTTAGAAATGGCTTTCTTACCTTTTCCAGACTTGATAGATCTCAATTACTTTCTTTCTCATTTGTGTCTGAATTTCTTTGGATCTCGGCATGATGTCTAGCTTTTGAGGATCTTTTGGTCTACTTCACTTTGTCAGGCAGGTCCTATTTAAGAGATTTCTTGATTGCGAATCAGGACTGGGTGTGGCTAGAGAAATTGAACTGAGGTGTGATAAACCACAGTTTTAACAGGGGGGGTAAACACTTCTTCACACAGGGCCATGTAGTTTTGGATTTTATTTTCCCTTAGTAATAAAAACCTTCATGTTGAGTTTACTTGCGTTATCTTTGACTAATATTTAAATTAGTTTGATGATCTGAAACATTAAAGTGTGACAAACAAAAATAAGAAATCAGAAAGGGGCACACACCACTCTGTGTGTGTGTGTATGTATATATATATACACACACATATACACACACACATACATATATATATATACACATACATAATATGTATGTATGTATGTATGTATGTATGTATGTATGTATGTATATATATATATATATATATATATATATACATATATATATACACATACATAATATGTATGTATGTATATATATATATATATATATATATATATACATTGAAAAATAAATAATACACACAACATTATATATCCTGCATTTGTAATTACAA
The DNA here is from genome assembly GCF_018340385.1 of Cyprinus carpio. Classification (NCBI taxonomy): domain Eukaryota; kingdom Metazoa; phylum Chordata; class Actinopteri; order Cypriniformes; family Cyprinidae; genus Cyprinus; species Cyprinus carpio. The sequence continues at coordinate 22,096,957 of NC_056611.1, forward strand.
CTTAAAAATAATGACTTTATATTTAAAATACTTTGATTTGGATTTCATGAGGTCTTTAAATCCACAGAATAATAAATGAAGTCAAAATGCAAATAAACGCATTATAGGTGTTTTGCAATTCCCCAAGAGCGATTCATAAAGTTATAACCACAATTACGCAAGAAATTAATTATGCAAGGTAAGGTGAAAATAGCTGTCATTTCTAAGCAGATTCAACACAGTCTAAATGTTTCATAATCCCCGCAAACGCCACGCACACAGCAATTTACAACACCTCTATGCATGCAATTAGTAAACAATGCATCGCATTTCCAGCTATTTTCAGACACCATTACTACCTTACAACGATTTTGCACGGGGAAAAAATAGAGGCTTACAGTCTGACAGCAGGTTGAATTTCTGAACTAACGTCTTTGTGCAACACAACCAGGACAAAACACAGTCCTGATCACATAGCAGCTGTCATTTCATTCCTTTGACAGTGGTTTATCCCATAGAAACAGAGATAACACCCCTAAGGGGGTGGTTACAAGCCAAAATGCATTGCACACACCACTACAGCACCCGTGTATCTACGTTACACCAATGCACAACAGCACGTCCCATCTCAATAGGTAACGGACGAAGTTAAATAAATCCATAAGAAAAACGAATGCAAACTACAACAGTAGAATCTGAAATGTGTTTTGGATCAGATTTTGAAAGAGGCTGAAGCGGTTTACGAGCAGCTAAGCTAAGCTAACAGAGCTAAAACACAAACACTCATATGCATGTACACACACACGAGGCATCAGGAAAGTGCACGGCCCTCTTTTGCAATGAAAACGGCCACGAAAACATACGTTACACGTAAACCAACAACAACTGTCAGTGCCATTTGCGTTTTGAGTAGAGACCGAGCAAATTTGGGGGGAAACACGGTGAGAGCGCGAGTCAGATATCCTCGCATGGGTTAAACAGAAGAATAGACAACCAACCGCCGAAAAATAGAAAAAGCACCTACTAAAACAGCCACGAAATAATATTTCCCAATAACGGACTCCAACCGGCGCGGGTCGATTCCACTCGCTTACGGTTTAAATTCAAACTGACGGTTACCTTATTGGAAAAAGTGCGCGCTCCACTCGTTTCTCCCAACACTGTGATCCTCCAGTCGGCTTCAAAATGGCGCCAATTTGTCCCTATCTGCACCAGTCAGTGCAGCTCCGCTCAATACAGATCCTTCACTTCCCTCCTCCGCTCGAGTTTATTTATTTAAGAACATGACTCTGTTTTTGTGGTTATATTAGCGGGTTGGGTTTGGAAAAAGAAATAAACTGCTATAATAGTGATGTAAATTGCTAGCGTATAAACGAGCGTTTACGTTGAGTCGCTAGCGGGTTGGAGTGTGGTGTAACAGTGACACCTATAGGCCATGAGGGGTATGACAGCGGTCTCCGCCTTCATATACAAATATATGAACGTTACGATGGATGATAAAGACACTGCACCAGTGTTACTAAAATAAACGAAATAAAATGAGTATTAGATAAAAAATTCTAACTTTGACAAATATTAAATTATATATACATATACTTTTTAATTAATTTTTTAATTTTGCTTTTAATAATGTGCTTTTGTCTAATATCCATTTAGTTTTAATTTATTTTAGCAATTTTAATACTTCATTTTGAACTTACTTTCTTTGCTATTGACAAGGTAACATCATGACCCTGAGAGTGGGAACTTATTATTATTTACTTGTGAAATAATGTCGAAATCTAATGGTTTTTAGCACTTATTCTTAAAAAAAACAAACAACAACAACAACAAAAAAGTTTAAAATGCTGTTTAGGGAAATGCTCTTCAACAAATTAAAATATTAAATTATGTAAAATGTACTTAAAAAGAAAGAAACTTTTAATCAGTTCACATTGAAAAGGATCCAAGTGCAGAAATAAATTATTCCCATTTTATCAAAACAAATCACCTTTTATTTACAAAAATATTCAGCACTTCAGAAAACAGTGTCTTATTTGGTACATGAGGCATCAACAATATACAGCATGTTCATAAAATGTAAACCCTGAGATCAGATCAGTGTCTAGATTTAAGCTGCCGGCCTTTTGAAGAAAAAGAAAAAAAGAGAGACATAGAATGCTTAAAAAATGCTTCTAATTCAGCATGTCACTACATATAATATTTTATATTTTGTCTTCTATCTGGGACCTCAGCATTAGTTTGATGTGTCAGACTGTCTAAAAGTCGAGAGATTTATTAGACTCCAATGGTCTTATCCTACCAATGTTTCACACTTATCAATGTGGTAATATATGATTTACATTTTTATATTACAACGGACAAAACTAGAACAGCAAAAAACATTTTCATGTGCACTAAGAATAATTACAGGAAATACAAAGAAAGTGATACTTTTAAAAAAAAGAAATTCTCTTTCTTTTCTAAAATATTTTTAGTATTTCAAATAATAATTGAAATAATTCAGCTAATGGTCATTAAAAAATATTTAGCTAAATTATTAATATGAATCAATAATAAGGATGATTATAAATGATAATTATTAGCTAAAATAATTATAAATCACCCTACAGTCATTAAAACATCTTTAGCTGCATCAGTATGTATTAAAATAATTAAAATGTGTGTATATATATATATATATATATATATATATATATATATATATATATATATATATATATATATATATATAAACCCACTATCATTCAGAATGATAACATGACAATATTTCTATTTGAAGAACAGCTAAATGTCATCGGTTCTATGTTAGTGGCTTTTCTTTTTATGGGGAGGCACCACAGAATTCATCACAATGTCAACATTCACCGGCCGCTCGAAACCATCCAGCATCTTTGCTATTGTTTCTCGAGGGACTCCGTGCTTGTTCCTCCTGTTGATTAAATGAATAGACAGGAAATTACCAGGACAGACAAGCTCTATTAGACTGCTATACAAAGCCAGTTGTAAATAAAACAAATAAATGAAAATAACAATGGCTCTTAGTTAGCTGGTCTTATTCATGGGAATATGAACGATACTTACTGATCCTAGACTATAAAACATTTTATCTACTTACAGCTGAAATCTCTACCTCTGTACCAAAAGCCAAAACCTGGTCCAAAGTCAATAGTGTTTCTCATTCAGTAATTAATAAAAGTCACTGTGTGCCTGAGAACCAAAACTATAAACAGACTTACTTTTCTAACTGGGCAGGATCACATTTCCAGCGGGTATCTGGCTCAAGAAAGTCCACTCTGTATCCGTTGTCTAAAGCCTGTGTAAAATAAAGTAAATGAATAAAAATGTGTTACTAATTAGAAAGCAGATATAGTTCATTTAGCAAACAGCTGTAAAAATCCTTTTATTGTAATACAAAATCTCTGAATGCAAACATATGGAAATGTTCTAAAGCACTGCTAATAAAACTTTCAGCCAGTGTTTGGAGCCAAGTTAAATCCTAACTTGCGTTTTACAAAAATATTCCAATTCCAGGCATTACTTAAAGACGCCAACTCACCATTTGAACATAAGGCTTCATTTCCCAGGCTTTAACATTAGTGTTGTCGATGATAACGGGTGAGCGGCCCTCCAACATCGCCTGCTCGGCTGAAATGACAAAGCCATAAAGAATTATAAAAAACAGAATAGAAAAAATAGAAAAATAACTTCATGCTCTTTCTCAAAACATTAAATGATCACAATTGCAAGAGATTCTAATGTTGAAATTGTTTGAACAATTTCATAAACACAAAAACGGTCAAGAAAAAGTCATGGTCATATTTGACCCCAAAAACAAAAGCAAAAAGGATATAATAGACTTCTATAGAAAATTTTTTTTTTTTTTTTTTTTTGCACTATAACATTGTTTTGGTGAAAAGTATGCAAATTAATATATACATATTTATAAAAATAACATATTATAAATAAATATAATTTTCTGCTATTTCTCTTTAATGTAATACATTTAAATCCTGTTTTCATAATTTAAAATGAATAATATGTATTTATACATCATTGATGTGTCTGATAAATAAAATTATTCATGTTTTACTGTGATAGTCAAAATGACTGCATTAAAGCAATCGTAATCAAGTGAATCACCACTGAAAATAATTACAAAAATAAAGGGTTCATTCTAAAATAGGGTTCATTTACTTTATATAATGTATCACAACATACATAACATATCTATAGACATATTAATTATATATATGTGTGTGTAAATATATATATATATATATATATATATATATATATATATATATATATATATATATATATATATATCATATACACATACATACATATATATATATATATATATATATATATATATATATATATGTATGTATATACATATATATATATATATATGTATATATGTATATATCCCATATCTACAGTGATGTTACTTAGCCCTATCTTCACCTCTCTTCTGGTTCCAGTCGTGCGCATTACCAAGCAGAGCGGAATCAAATTCATATCTGTTGTCTTGGAAAAAGTAGTCATCTGTGCTCAGTATTACTCCACTGGGACCAGTGGACAGGAGCTCTCTGAAAGACATACAGTCAAATATTAGAAAATCTATTTTTCTCTGCTTACCTAAACTAATAAAAACATGCCGTTGGAACTTTTAGTACAACTTAACCAATCAGTACAAGTTTTGCTTGTAATATGTCTTTAGTATTTAATCACACATTTGACCACTGGTTTGGTGCAAAAACATCAATGAGGTCATTTCTCTACATATTTAGTTCTGCTCACCTGGCCAAAGTGGATTTTCCAGATCCTGGGACTCCCCTCAACAATATGAGCACCAAAGCAGTGTTATTATAATGCTGATATTGGTCTTTTTCATGATAATGCTGCTGCCAGTGTGCTGAAGGTGTCTGATATTCCTCAGAGATTCCATGGTGCTCATGTGACTGGAAAACCCTGTTTTGTTCATGCCACCTGTTCGAAGGTAATGGTGGTCCTTCCCATGGGCCCCAGCTGTTGTTGTTGACATGAAAACTGTGGAAGACGTTCTCCTGGGGTCTCATGTCTGGAGGATACATGATAGCACCCTCAGAGGTTGGGGGAGGGAAGAAGTGCACCCTTGAGTCTGGAGGAGCCCATGGTGGAGGAGGATACCACGGCTCTGGATGTCCTCCCCTACCAAAGTCATCCGTATTAAATTGTAAGCGAGGTCTCCATCTTTTTGGATCTTTTCGGTTGTGTTCATGTGGATCTGGGTAAGGTCTGTAAGCTCTGCCGTGATCAGTTACGACAACAGGAAAGTCTGTACTGTCTGGTTGATCGCTTTCGGGCTTGCTGTAAGGATGGAAGTCATGCTGTTCAACCGTTTTGGTGTCCGCATTGACGTCCACCTTATCAACTTCCTCAAGCTCTTTGTAAAATTCACAAAGCTCCCGCTCGATGGATGGCTCTGGGCGACACACAGGCCCAATAAATGAAGTACTAGTGATGGCCAACTCGCTAATGACACGTTCTCTCTCTGTTTGGCTTGTGTTCTCAGTGGAACATGTGTTGGTAACTTCTTTCACGTTAGTGTCTGTCTGTATTTGTGTTGAAGGATCCAGTTCTCCACCATCTGGATTCACATCCTGTTGAGTCTTGAAATGACTTCCAATAGGTAAAAAAGCTAATTCAGTCTGATTGTTTGTCTGGTTATTGGACGATTTAGCCACTGGTGTTACTCTGACAACATCTGAGTGATTTAGTGGTGTGTTTTCACACAGTTCCTCTACATTTCCACCATCAGATGGAGAAGTAGATTCACTGGCTTTGACATTTGGCATCTATAGAGAACGATAAAACCACAGTAAAGCAATATTATGTTAAGTCGTAGATTCATTTTTGTACAAAGATGAATGGTATAGTCAGGCCAAACTTTTATGATTATTATTATCACAAGTTAATCATCACAAGACTGCTTGACAAACATCATTTAAAAAAAATGACAGAAGCAGTTTCGATAAACAATGAGGTTCAATACCTATATATTTTACGGATACTATTTTCGAATTACGGTGAAAAGCTTTACCTGACGTGTGATAAAACTTGTTCTGGTTAATCAAATGTTTTGATCATCGGCATATCTGATAATAGCATAAGGGAGAAGTCAGCAGCACCACAAAAGGGAAGTAAGAAAGTTCAAAATAAAAGTCTCACAATAAACTAAACTAAACTAAAACTTAAACTAAACTAAACTAAACTAAACTAAACTAAACTAAACTAAACTAAACTAAAATAAAATAAAATAAAATAAAACTTGAATGATTTTTAAAAGAGGTCTTTTATGCTTATCAAAACTGCATTTCTTTAATAAATTAAAACGCTTAAATAATACAGTGAAATATTATTACAGTCGAAAAGTTGTATCTTTTTTTATTATATATATATATATACACACACACACACACACAAACACACACACATTTAAACTGAATTTATTCCTGTGATGCAAAAGCTAAATTTTCAGCAGTCATTATTCCAGTCTTGAGTGTCTCATGATCATTCAGAAATCATTCTAATGTGTTGATTTGCTGCTCTAAAACATTTCTCATCAACAAGGTTACAAATATTTCTGCTGATTAATACATTATTTGATGAATATATAGATCAAAGCAACAGCATTTATTTGTAATAAAATACTTTAAATCACGTATGCCTTTACTGTCACTTTTGATCAAATCAATGGCCCCTTCCTAAATAAAAGTATTGTACGTGATATGAAACAATATGAATATAGCTTATGCTGTCATTTATATTTCTCAGCATGTTTCAGTGTATTGGTAGGATATTGTCAACAAAAATACTATGATTACCAATTTCACTTAAACCAGAAGTGAAAACTCAGTGTGCTCCTCAAGTTTAACCACAGAATGTGTCAGTCACCACTTAGATCCTCTTCTGTGGAGAAAAATGAAGTTTGAATCCACACAGTCAGACATTTTGATAAGAATCACCCTGATCTAAATAACTGCCAAAACCATATTTTGTTTTGAAGGAAGACTTAACATACATACAAAATACATATATGCATATGTGTATATACATTTGAGTGTGTGTGTGTGTGTGTATATATATATATATATATATATATATATATATATATATATATATATATATATATACATAAGGAAGTGGAATCTTCAGATCTTCCTGTAAACCACTGAACTAAACCAAAACTGCCTTTGAGTGAGTGCATTTCTGTCCTTTTCAATCTGTTTGGGGTTCATTTCTATATTAACTGTGGTATTATTACAAACACATGATAATGAAAGATGATATAGTGTATATATAGTATATTTCTATTCCATTTTATTATGTTTTAATGAGTCAAACCAGCTAAAACATTCACCTATTTACTAAATACTGAAATACAGAAATATTGACTTTTTCTCAAATTCATCTTCATTTTTGATGACCATCAAAATATTGTGTTTTCCTGTAAAATCCCCAGTTTTGCTCTCTCTCACTACAGGATACGTTTGCAGGCACAAACAAATGTGGTAATATGTGGGTTTTTAACTGAAATCCCATATAAACACTGCAGGCAGCCAAACACCATGACTGCTGAGAGTAATTCAGTGCAGCTTTTGAGAATGTTTTCAGTCATCTCACTGCCAAGAGCATTTTGTCTAGACATAGATACCATCAACTGGGTCAGATGCTAGGAAGAGAGAATAAAAACCAAACATGTGTCCATAGTTTGACCCAGAACCACGAAGGAACTCACGGTTTTCATGTGTTTATTAGTCAAGGCAGAGACAAATAATGCTTTTTGGATGGCAAATTTTGATTGTTATGATGTCTAATTTAATTTTATTTTGCTGCTAATACATACAGTCTATTTATTTAGTTGCAAACTCTATCTTTCTATTCATTCCATTCCATATACATTCACTTTAATATCTTTTACTTATTGTTTATTCACTGTATTTACATTTAGTCATTTAGCAGATGCTTTTATCCAAAGAGACTTAGAAATAAGGACAATGGAAGCAATCAAAATAAACAAAAGAGCAATGATATGCAATGCAATATGCAATTTATTCACTTATGTGTCTGTTTATATGTATGTGACCAATTCATACTAATAACTCACCACAAAAATATTCATAATTAGTTCAATCAATATATATTTCTTTGCTTCCCATTGGATACATATACACAATTATACAGAAATTCATTTGACCAAAATATCCCAGACATAATCCCTGAATCATGGTCTATAAATACATTTTAAATGAATGGAGCCAGCTCAGTAGTATAAAGAATATATAAAAATGAATGCTAATTTTCACAGCAGTTGATAATTATTGAGTTTATGGCACAGCCACATTATAAGCGCTCAACAGTTGAGTATGGAGTTGGCCCTCATGATGCGCATGACTTCCAGAGAGCCATAACTGTACTAAAACTGCATGTGCTCATGATAGAAGTACAAATATCCTGTTAAAAAATAGAAATAACAATTATTTTTATTCAAGCATTCATGCTTTGGTTCTCGTAGGCAGCATCTACTTTGTTTGGTAATTCAGGCCAGGTATTTTTTAATGAGAGTTTGTTCAGGCTCAGGCATCTTTGGATGTAGTCACCAGTAAAACCTGCCAACAACATGAAACAACAAAAAAGAAACCATATTAGGAAATAATACATTATATACGAGTTTAAAAATGTGCAGCCAGGAACAGTTTTATCACAACAATGAACCGTGGACTATTTTTGCACCTGTCTTTGAAAATGATTGTCTCTCCACAGAGTTCAGTGATGGCATCGAAACTCAGTTCAGGGTCACACTTGGTTGGAGCTTCTGGTTTAGGCTTGACTCCGTGGTCTGGGTTTTCACCTGCAATTAACTCAAAAAGCAAAGGCTGAATCGGGACTATGAAGCCTTCTAGAATGATCCTTTGGTCAAAATTATCTATTACTCAACATAGAGAGACTGGATTCCCCTAATGTCATCCTCAGACAGAGGGTAGCCCTTGCCGTAGGAGTACACCGGGTACATCAATGACCCTGGGTCAGAGAAATGGGCCATATGAAGAGCACGACTGAACTCATGGGCTACAACCAAGTAGAGATTGAATGCTGCAAAGAACATTAAAGCTTTTTATATGCATTACCTTTTTGAATGTATACTTGTAATAAGCAAGGACACATTAAAATGATAAAAATGTCAGTAATGTCACATGTTTGTTTCTGTTTAGTTCCTGTCTGTCCTTGTTTGGTTCTTTTCCTGTTCTCATTATTAGTTAGTCATCGTCCCTTCTGTTTGCCTGTGTTGTATTAATCATCTCGTTTGCCTTCCTTTATAAGCCTTCTGTTTCTGTATCATCTTTGTCTTGGATTAATGTTAGTTTAATGGTCTATGTGTGTTGAAGCTAATTAAATACCGCCTTTTCTTCTACTCTGTGTCAAGTGCATTCTCTACAACCACGTACCATAACGAGTAAAGCCATTTATAATTTTACAAAAGATTTTCAGATAAATACTGTTCTTATTTAAGCACCAAAACAGCATATTAGAATGATTTCTGAAGGATCATGTGACACTGAAGACTGGAGTAATGATGCTGAAAATTCAGCTTTGCATCACAGGATTAAATTTGATTTCAAAATACATTCAAATAGAAAAAAGCAAGTTGCAATAATACTTCACAATATCGCTGGTTTTACTGTTTTTTTGATCTACTAAATGCAGCATTTGTGAGTGAAAGAGACTTCAAAAATAGAATTTTATAATGAATTTATTAGGGCTGTCAAATGATTAATCACGATTAATCACATCCAAAATAAAAGTTTTGTTTACATAATATATGTATGTGTACAGGGTATATTTATTATGTATATATAAATACACACACATAAATTATATATTTAGAAAATATTTACATGTATATACATTTATACATTTATATTCTTATATTTTATATTATATATAAATATATTTAATATATAAACATAACATATTCTTCTTAAATATATACATGCATGTGTGTGTATTTATATATACATAATAAATATACACAGTATACACACATATATTATGTAAACAAAGCTCATACTTCTTACCTCAATAAACTTAACAAATCATTTGACAGCCCTAGAATTTATATATTAATTTGTACCGTGAAAGTCTTTGGTCCATGTTTCATCCTCATCAAAGTGTGTATCTACACCAGTGTCGTTTCCAGGTAGATAAGCATGAGCAAGAAGCCCCTCAGGTCCATCAAACGGGTTGAAGTCTCCATGCTCTGTCATTTGCATACAAAAAAAACAAAAAACAAAAAAACAAAATGATGGTGATTGACAGAAAGAGAACCAGCGAGAAATATCTACCATTTAATTCCCACGATTAATAAAAATTCTAGTACTTTTTGCTCCAAAGCTGATCATGATATCAGCATTTCCCTCATGCAGTTTCTTAATATATATATATGTATATATGTATATATATATATATATATATATATATATATATATATATATATATAGGTATATTTCCTACCTTACTTTACCAATTGTGGAACATTCGTTTTATAAAGTATTAAGAAATAGAACAGTGAAGGAAATTCTTGGAATAATTCTAGATGTGAATAATCATTTTGTAATATTTGCAAACAATATTTTAAAATATGCACACATTCACATTGCTTCTCTACTTCAATCTTACCTCGCTCTCTTTCTAATCTGGCACGTGACTCACAGTGGAATTCGCTCTTTTTCTGAAATTAGTAAAAATCCCGCCTGTTTAAATTTGATTGGCCATTCCAATCATTATACGACGAGCGCTTTTAAACAACTGAGGCAGACGAGCCTAAAATGTAACTTTTAAATGGTTAACTTTTAAATAAATAAATAAATAAATCGGGACGAGCTGCATAATGGACAAAATATATTTGTTTACAAAGAATTTGTTTTTAACTAAATAAATTGACGAAAAATAACACAAAATAATGAACAACAGTTAATTTTATTAAGTAGCCTACTAAACAAAATTGTTAGCCTACTAAAACTTTTTTTATTTAATTTAATTTTAAGATTAAGTTTAATTACGTTATATTTTTATTAAATTATTTAAATTTATTATTTTTTTTATTTTGAATGAATGAATGAATGAATGAATGAATGAATGAATGAATGAATGTTTATCATTCAATGTATTGTGCGTAACAAAATGCAAGTTGTGTAATTTTCTGTCGAGTAAAAAATTATTTTGTCGCAAATAGGCATTTTTAATGAAATTATGCTAAATATATAATTTAAAGAGTTAAAGGGAGAGTATAAAATATTTATTTTTATATGTGGTAAACGTTTCATTGTATCCCAAGTAACACCTGTAGTATCCTGTTTAGTATCCAGTAGTAGCACCCATGAGTAGCGCCCTTAGGACTTTTATTTTGTGTCCGTCAGCCATGTACTGTTCTGTTGAGTGAAGTTTGCGTGTAGATTCACACCCCCTCTCTCATGTAAATACAGTACACAGCTCGTGATGTTAAGGGATATTTTTGTCTCCAATAATTGTTTAACACCACAGAGACTTTGAGACTGCGGAAGCGAAGACACCGAGGTTTAGCAGGTACTTTTAATACCGTTTCAAACATATTCATCCTAGATTTTCTCATTAATACGTTCCATCGTTTTGACATTTCAGCATGTAAGTTCCGGTGATATGAGAAGTGTTGCCTTAATCTGTACTGAGAGTGTTTCATTAATGCAACATTATTTTGACACTGGCTATAATCCTGACGTCATACTATATACTTAAATTTTGTATTTTTATTATTATGATATATACATTATGACTTGTCTTACACGTGTTGCATTAACAGCACCGATTCTGAGCTTTGAAAGAGAATATTAATGGTTTTATTACTATGAATTTTGATGCACATGAAATGCAAAGCAGGTTCCTGAGAAAAGCATGCGCTCGTATGTTTGACAGGCTGGAGAAGATGGAGGACGATTTGTCACAAACTTTGAATTCTGTCAGTCTGGAGCAGAAAGACGACAAGATGGACACTTTTGGGTAAATATCCCATCTTATTCTTTATTTACCATATGCTTTCCTATTCTAAATTATTGATATTTTATTTTACTATTGCAAATGGCTTGTACAAGCCACAATAGTGATCAAGAATCACCCCCATTTGTGCCTTAATCCTACAACCATTATATTGGATGGATTTCCATCAAAAATTTTAAAGCAAAACTAAGATTTAACATATTCTGTCATTGTACAGATATTGCTATACAATTATCCATTCAGATTTTCTCTCATGGAGCACACATGTGTTGTAAGTTTGTCACAAGGTTGTCAATTACTGACCTAAAGTGCTTTTTCTGTTTCAACATCCAGAATTCTAGAAGGTGAACAAGTTAGTCTCTTGTTTGCTGAAATGGTGAATGCATGAAGCAGGGATAAGCACATTGGGATTAGCTTTCTCAACACACTATGGTTATACAACAGGTTTCTGTTCATGTGGGGGATTTCGGTTGTTTATGGAAGACCAAACTGTTTTACAGTTCCATATTTTGGCCTCTAGTATTCTAACTATACAGTAAAAAAAATATAGGCCTATTTATATACTTACCATGATGTAAGAATGTTTATTTATCACAGACTATCATTTTTAAAAGCTATTTTTGTGTATGTTTACGGTTGTGCTCATAAGTTTACACACCTCTTGCAGAATGTGCAAAATGTTAATAATTGAAACAAAATAAGAAGGATCATGAAAATTGCATGTCATTTATTTTATTTAGTACTGTCCTGAATAAGCTATTTCACATAACAGATGTTTACATGTACTCCACAAGACAAAATAGTAACTGAATTTATAAAAATTACCCCTTTCAAAAGTTGACATACCCATACTATCATTCCCTGGATGATCCAGGGCTGTTTTTATATTTTGTGATGGTTGTTCATGAGTCCCTTGTTGGTCCTGAGCAAATCAAATGCCCGCTGTTCTTCAGAAAAATCCTCCAGCTCCTGCACATTCTTTGATTTTCCAGCATCTTCTGCATATTTGAACACTTTCCAACACTGACTGTATGATTTTGAAATCCAACTTTTAACACTTTTAACTCTTGAATATATATATATATATATATATATATATATATATATATATATATATATATATATATATATATATATATTCAAGATGTATTGTCACATACTATATAATTATATAAAATAATAAATATATGATAAAAATGATAAGATAAACAAATACAATTAATAGCATGAAAATATTGGAAATAAGTATTGATGTCAGAGAAACAGAAATAATTAGCAGTTTATTTCTAATAGTTAATCCAGTGTATTGTGTAAATGGTATATTGAGGGACACATTTGTAGTTTAGATTGATTGTGTTGGGTGGGTTACATAGGCCCTTGTTAAAGCAGATTAGGGTTTTAATCTTTAAATCTAAAAGCCCGCCTACACTACAGCCTCCTTTTACTCCCCCTACACCCTATATCACACACTTTACTGTATTATTAATTATTGGAACACCCGACTTTGCTTCCCTGGAACTCAAGACGAAATATCTATCAATAACACTCAGGTGCAATTTTTTTTTCACGTGACCAGCCACTGTCGCTCAGCATGGAGGAAATCTCTGAATATTTTAGCGAAACCCTGCGATCGCGCTCCGACAGCGTGGCCAGCACCGGCACAGAGTCCACCAGCAGCCGTCTGTATGTGCGACAGCGTCTGGCTATGCTCATGACCTGCGTGGACGATCTGGACCCTGACGATAAACTCAATGCCCAGGTGGCTAAAACATTAGATGAGGCTTTTCTCGTCTGCAGGCAGATTGCGGGCCGACCAAAGAAAGACCAGTTCAGGTTTTGTTTTCTACTTCTCTTGTTGTCAAGTCTGGCAGACCTAAACCCGAATGCAGGTGTCTAGCTTGGTTTCGTGGCGACTGTGCACCTTTCTATCCATTTTTCAAGAGAAATCGAAGTTTCAGTGTATTTGAGTTAATGATCTTCAGGGGATGAGACAGTTTAAACCTTAGATGTTAGCCTGTGGTTCTTAAAAATGGTTAAACGGATTGAGCTGTTTAAGATGGTAAGCTGCAGTGTGATATGCTTAGAACCTCTTGAATTGGTGTTATTGTTAATCTGAGCAGTTATGTAAGGACAGGAGTTAAAACAAGCAGAACTATTATTTCTTTCTTTTACCCACAGGCTGTACGTGGTCACGTGGAATGTGGCCACAGCTGAGCCTCCTGACGATGTGAACTCTCTGCTTCAGCTCAACTCCCCGAAGAAACCTGACCTCTATGTGATCGGGTGAGATTCAGTATTTGAAAGCTAGAGACAGACCATAAAGTAAATAATGACAGTTATCTTACCTCAGAAGTATGTGGTTTGAGTGTCCTAACATCTGTGATGCTCCTGTTCAGGCTGCAGGAGGTGAAGGCTGCACCTCTCAAGTTTGTCACAGATTTGGCCTTCGAGGATTCCTGGAGTCACCTCTTCATGAACACGCTGGCTCCATTGGGTTATATTAAGGTGCTGACTCATACAAACATGCTTTTGTTCATTATCATACTAATTATGTGATATTCACTATGAATCAGTGGATTATACCACTGATTTCTTAATCAGTGATTTATAGAGCAGCTCTAACAGGTATACATGAATGGGAAATTTTATTATTATAATTATTATTATAATTTTTTTTTTTTTACTTAATGAAGTTTATAAATGTAATTTTTTAAAATATATATATTTATAATATATTATATTTTATATTTTTTATATTTAACATAATTTTAATATGTTAATAATATAATTACATTATATATATACACATTGATTACATATGTAATTACAATTATGTAATCAATTTATATTTTTAATGTGAATTATTATAATTTATATAATTATGTATTTAGGTTTTAAATCAGAAATAATGCATTTAAATAATTGAAATTTATGCAATTTAAATTATATGTAATTATATACATTGTAATATAATATAATTTATAATATACAGTATATACTTTTTTATATATATTTCATTACATTACTACTTTTGACTTAATGAACCTATAATGAATTAATAATGAATTTGGTATAATGAACTTAATTACACTTTAGTTTAGTGACCAGTTTTCACTATTAACTAACTATTAACTATGACTTTTGCCACATTAAACAACAATTTTTTTTGCTTATTAATAATTAGTAAGGTAGTTGATAAATTTAGGTATGAGGTGGGATTAAGTGATCTAAAATATGGTCCTACAGAATAAGGCATTTTTACCATGAACTTATAATGAATAAATATAATCTATAATTACAATTAAATTTGTTATTTATTAAATCTATTATAATTTATAAACTTAATATAATTTAAATATTTAATTTAATTATATAAATGTATTTATTGTGGCCCATTCAGGTGTCCTCCATACGGATGCAAGGTCTGCTCTTGCTTTTCTTTTCCAAGCTGGAGCACGTCCCCTTTATCAGAGACATTCAGGTCACTTACACCCGCACAGGACTCTATGGCTACTGGGTAAGAGTATGGAAATGCAACTTTTGATAAACCTAATACAAATTGAACAAAAATTTGCTGTGCAGGAAAATTCATCCTTATTTTCTTAAAACTAAAGGGTAATAAAGGAGGTGTGTCCATCCGCCTGTCCTTCTACGGTCACATGCTCTGCTTCCTGAACTGTCACCTGACCGCCCACATGAACTACGCCTCACAGCGGGTGGATGAGTTTGAATATATTCTAGATGCTCAGACCTTTGACACCAAAAACACGCCACGCATTTTGGATCACAAGTCAGTACCGGTCATGAATAATAACCACATAACAGTCTTCTGTGAATGATTTAATTTGGCTGATTGTGTTCTTTATTTCTTATCATTTATCTACATTTCTCTATTATGAATTCTAGAGTGGTGTTCTGGTTTGGGGATTTGAATTTTCGTATTGAGGACCACGGGATGCTCTTTGTAAGGAACTGCATCACCAGCCAGCGTTATAATCTTCTTTGGTCTAAAGATCAGGTACTGATCAATAGATGTAGTAACAATGTCTATACATGGAAATTAAAAATCGTATATTTGCAGATCCAGAATTAGTAACTCACTTCATTCATGCAATAATGTTAGTTTGTGTATGTGCATGTCAATATTTCACCAGCTCACCATGATGAAGCAGAAGGAAGCTACTTTGCAGAAGTTTAAAGAAGGACCTCTAGACTTTCAGCCCAGCTATAAATTCGATTTGCACTCTGATAACTATGACACAAGGTAAATGACACAATACATCCTGCTGTATTTTTGTAGTCATTGGTTTAAAAATAATTTTTTATTGCACATTCATTGTCTTATTGTGAATGATTAAAATTATTGCACATTATTCCAAAAAAATATTTCATTAAAATGTAATGCCTTTGAAATTCTATTCAGTTTTACCTTATTTTTAATAAGAAAAAAAATAACACTTTTCACAATACAGCCAATTCCTGATGGATAAAATCAAGTCCTGCTCAACTTTTTGTTTCACTCGTACATATATTTCTATATGTTCAGTACATAGCAATAGTAATAGTAATTATTAATAGTAATTAGTAATAATAGCAATAGTAAATATCCTGAATCTCCCGCAGCTCCTCCTTCAGGGCTGTTTTTAACTGTCAGATGTTCACACATGCTCTTTTTCACCCCTGCAGGGTACAGAAGACATGGTTTGGTTTTAAGTAAGCTTTAAAATTCCCATGCGCTTCCGAACTTGAACCGTCCTACCCTGCTTGTCTAGCATTCCACCAGCATTCCTTCCTTTACCTGTTTGCAGCACTTTTTTCTTTGCCCAAGAGCTGACAGACCTCATTCACACTTTAATGCAGACCAGTGCATTGTGTGTCACTATCCCGTCCTGTAACACCAATTCATCTATGAAGCACCATAAATAATGAATTAATAACATCCATATACTGTAGATCCAGTCTGTGTTTGGATATAGTTGTTGTTGTTGTGTGTTGTAAAGAGTTTAGGTGTTTAAGTATTGATCATCTGTTGTTCAGTGCTGTCGGTTCTAGTAGCTGTTCAGATCTTTGCAGCACACATGGTTATAAAGCATGTGGACGACTTTCTGATCTACAGGATGTATTTATGGTGTCCATAAGGAGATGCTGAACTCACATAAACTCATTATATTTTTAGAGCAGTTGTTTTCAAATAAAAAAATAAAATAAAAATATGATTATCCTCTTGTAGGGGACCAGTTCCTAAAATATTTAGTCATTTAGTCAAATTTTCTACAGCCCCCCTAAAATCCCTTAGATTAATACCCTGATGTGAAAAGCACTGTTTTAGAACAGTTTGTACAGAAAAACATGCTAGTGTTCTTCCAATTCTGGGAAAGGGATTCAAACCAACTAACTTCATTGCATGTTATTAACCGATTTAAACTTGTTTTCCTCTCTGTGTGATTGGCTAGTGGAAAAAAACGCAAGCCTGCGTGGTGTGACAGGATTCTCTGGAGAGTGAAGCCCAAGTCCTCACTGTCAGAGGACCCTAATGAAGACGATCAAAATCAAGAAGATCCAAAGAAACAGCTGGAGGAGCAACATAAAGATGAGTTCCCTCTAAAACTGAGCCAGGAGTTTTACACAAGTAAAATGGAGTACGGCATCAGCGACCATAAGCCTGTCATCGGCATCTTCCGCTTGGAGGTGGGGAGGAGTTTGGCCATTACATAATAGCCATTACTGTTCTATAAAATACTACAAGAATGACTGTTTATTTCTCTGACACCAGTTGAGAAAGATATACGAGACGCCATTGGTGCAGGTGAGCGCTGAGGGAGAATGGAGTGCCGACTTTGACGCCCTCATAACCTACAGCCTTCTCCAGACCTTTCCCTCCAGTGCCTGGGATTGGATCGGTTTATATAAGGTAAGAGAGGTTCCCAAAATGTGGTCTGTTCTGATAAAGTCACAGACCAAAAATAACTAATTAATCGTGTATGGTTACAGTAGTGATACTAAAATACTGTATTGTGAACTAATGTTATCCAGAGTGTTGTTAATATTATATTATCACTTCACAGGTTGGTTTTAAAAGCGTTTCAGACTATATCACGTACACCTGGGTGAAGGATTACCAGGTGTCTTTCACTGATGAGCTCTTTCAAGTATGCAACTTTTGCTGTCTATGTTTCTGTAAAACTGTCATGTGATTTTTTTTTTTTTTGTCATATAAGCAACCAAGTAGTTAATGATATTTTCTCTAATCACAGGTTTATGTGAACAAAGATGAAATTCCCGTTCTTGGGGGAGAATGTGTGCTGTGCTATTACAGCAGCAACTTGCAGTGCATTGTGGGCATTAGTAAACCTTTTAAGGTGAGTAATATTTTACTTCTATATTTCATGCATACATCATAATACACTGTGCATATATATATATATATATATATATATAAAGAGAGAGAGAGAGAGTGTGTGTATACAGCTTTTTATATAGTATTTTTATGTATAAATTTATCACTATTATGGCTTTTGAAGGGTTTTCTATTGTTTTTCAATTGATTTAAAGGTGCAGGAATCCAGAGTGGCGATTGAAGAGGGTTTAGTGCCTGAAAATATCAGCGGACTAGATGAAACAGTAGCCAGTTAAGACCAGGTTTAAAGTGCACGTTGGTTTATACACTGTCATATGCAGCTCAGATGTCAAACCAAACATACCTATGAATTCAAGCAAGTGCAATTTTAATCCAAAATTGATTTGAGGTTTTACTGGTGTGTGATACAGTGTGTGTGTGTGTGTTTTTTTAATCCAAGAAATATTATGAATTACAGCCAGTATATTTTAAATCGCAGCCAGTTGATGGGACCAGTCCCAAATAGATTGTGGTATCTTAAGTAAGCACATTTAAATTTGTACTGTAATTATTGAAATCGATTCTAAAAAGTCTTTAAAAAAAAAAAAGGTTGTTACAAATTAAGAAAAGCATACCAGTAATTTATTTATTTTAATTATTTAATGAATAATTTCACACCTCAGCCTTACTATTACCACATTCTCTTAAAACATTTAGTATACGTTTGTCTTGTAACTTTTTTTATAAACAATGTTTTCTGAGTCTGCTGTACTTCAGAATTTGAATGTTTATGGCTCCTGTACTTGTTTTTTTCAGTCCGTTCAAACTTACGCAGACTGTTACACTGTCAAGAAAAGGCTGCATTTGCACAGTTTAATTGAGTACTTTTATGGCACGTTTACTTTGTGGATCTATTTATGTCTATAACTCATGCCGAAGTGGTATTATAATAATATTTGTGTCTCACTGAAATTGGGTGTGAATAACTGAAGGATGTGCAGAAAGGACCAAGTGTATTTTTGTGGTCAGTACAGTTTGATATTAATTTTCATGTTAAGTATAAGCAGACTATGTGCTTAAACATATTTGTCAAACCAAATATGCCCTCTTTTGGCTTAAGAATGTGTTTTTGTTATAATGTTAGACTAATGCTTGTGGATAAATAAAATGTATTTGTATCAAATTATAATATATAAAAGGAAAAAAAAAACTGTAAGAAACAATTCCTCTGTAAATTAAGAGCTTTTTTATTTTCTAAACAACTACAAATGCTTACTGATGACATGAAATAAATTTTATTTAAATTAAAAAAGAAAACTGTTTGTTTTAATGATTTTATTGATTATCCTCATAGCAAAGTACTAATTAACTATTAATAATAATGACAACAAGGCTGATAAATAGAGATCCTGTTTATAAAATGTATGTCATTTTTAAAAAGATATTTACTTTGTTTAAAATATTTTTATCTGTACATTTTTTGTGCCTCGTTTACAATCATGAAAAATAAATGTGGTCTGCCGCCCTCTAGCGTTAAAACGTTTCGTTGGCATAGCAACAGTGTGTTTACACGCCGGCAAATTGTCAGCAGTCGTCTTTTATTGACAGGTAAGACACTTTATTGACGTTTAATGTTTTAACCCTAATTATTTAATGTTTATTTAGTTTACAAAACGCTGAATGGATTGTTTAACACAAGAGTTGAAGGGCAAAAAAGTATGTTTTACAACAGTTAACTGAAATCCTGACAGTTATATCTAAATTGTCAGTATTTTGTTCTTTTATGTATTATAATTTAATGACAGTTGTTTTTGGCAACAGTATGGCTTTAATTGAAGTGTTATAATAGTTTACAGTGTTGGTTAGTTATCATATAGTCATCACAAAACAATGACTTAATAACCACAGAATGACTTTTTCTCATTAGAAAGAAATGTCTCGGCTGATGGGATCCCCTGATAAGTTTCTACCATCTGAGTGGAAACATGCAAATCAGGTGCATTTCAGGAGCTCGGAGGCAGAACGATCACTCTCACAGAGACTGACAGCGGAGTGTCAAAGACTCATAGAGGAGAGTGACAAATCTACCAAACACATGCAACAGGATGCACAAAAGAAGCTGGGTATGCAATTCAGCAAATATATGTGACAGGGTGCAAAGAGGGTTAATGGCCTTGCATTAGAGGTGCAGGAAGACAGGAAATTCAAGATGAGATAAGTGATAGATATGGTGAGCAAAGGAAGTTATTTCAGATATTTAATTTACATTTAGTCATTTAGCAGATGCTTTTATCCAAAGCCCTTACAAATGAGGACATTGGAAGCAATCAAAATCATCAAAAGAGCAATGATATACAAGTGCTATAACAAGTCTCAGTTAGTTTAACGCAGTACATGTAGCAAGGTTATTTAAATCATATAATAAATATGAAAAAAATTAAAAAGATAGAATATGAAAAGAATAGAGCAAGCTAGTGTAAGAGGCCTTTTTTGCATTTGTTAATTGTATAATAAATAAAAAAGAAACAAAAAGATAGAATATAAAAAGATGAGAGAAGCTAGTGGTAGTTTCTTAGTTTTTTTTAAGAAAACAGGCTGTTAGTAAATAAATATAGTGCAAGTCTAAAAGGGGCATTTAAAAAGAAAAAAGAATAGAATTAGAATAGAGTGCTAGAGTTAGAGGATCAAATAAAGATGGAAGAGATGTGTTTTTGAAAGTGAAAGTGAAAGTCGTGACATTTGCCAAGTATGGTAACCCATACTCGGAATTGGTGCTCTGCATTTAACCCATCCAAGTGCACACACACAGCAGTGAGAAGTGAACACACCGTGAACACACACCCGGAGCAGTGGGCAGCTATATATCCAGCGCCCCAGGGAGCAACTGGGGGTTCAGTGCCTTGGGTATTGAGGGTGGAAGAGACTGCTGTTCTTTAACTCCCTCCCCCACCTACAACTCCTGCCACCACCGAGACTCGAACCTGCGACCTTCTGGTTACAAGTCCTACCCATTAGGCCACAGCTGCCCCCATTTTTAGCCGATTCTTGAAGATTCTGCTCCGATTGAGTTGGGCAGGTCATTCCACCAGGAGGGAACATTTACTTTAAAAGTTTGTGAAAGTGATTTTGTGCTTCTTTGGGATGACACAATAAAGCGACATTCACTTGCAGAACGCAAGCTTCTAGAGGGCACATAAGTCTGAAGTAATGAATTTAGGTAAAAGGGGGCAGAGCCAGCAGTGGTTTTGTAGGCAAATATTAATGCCTTGAATTTTATGCTAGCAGCTATTGGTAGCCAGTGCAAATTAAAAGAAAGGGCCTGATCTTCTTGATGTTGAATAAAGCAAATCTGCAGGACCGGGCAGTTTTAGCAATGTGGACAGAGAAAGTCAGCTGATCATGAATCATAACTCCAAGGTTTCTGGCTGTTTTTGAAGGAGTTATTGTTGATGTGCCTAACTGGATGGTGAAATTGTGATGAAACGATGGGTTTGATGGAAACACAAGCAGTTTTGTCTTGGCAAGGTTGAGTTGAAAGTGATGGTCCTTCTTCCAGCAAGAAATGTCTGTTAGACATGCTGAGATGCAAGCGGCTATCGCCTGATCATCAGGATGGAATGAGAGGTAGAGTTGTCATCAGCATAGCAGTGATATAAAAAGCCATGTTTCTGAATGACAGAACCTAGTGATGCCACAGAGAAGAGAAGTGGTCCAAGAACAGAGCCCTGAGGCACCCCAGTAGTTAGATGTTGCGACTTGGACACCTCAGCTCTCCAAGATACCTTGAAGGTTCTATCTGAGAGATAAAACTCAAACCACTGGAGTGCAGTTCCTGAGATGCCCTTTTCCAATAGGGTTGACAGGAGGATCTGGTGGTTAATCCAGTCAAAAGCAGCAGACAGATCCAGCAAGATAAGTATTGAAGATTTGGAATCCGCTCTTGCCAGTCTTAGGGTTTCATCAACTGAGAGCAAGGCAGTCTTGGTTGAATGTCCACTTCTGAAACCAGACTGGTTGCTGTCGAGGAGGTTGTTCTGTGTGAGAAAGGCAAAGACTTGGTTGAACACAGCTCTTTCAAGTGTTTATTCATCATCATCATCATCATTATTATTATTTTTTAAAATTTATTATTATTATTATTATTCATTATATTATTTATTTATTAAATATTATTTCCTTAATAATGTGTAAACAATTCTGGCCTACTTATTTTCCCATGAGTCTTGCATCTCCTCTTCAGAGCAGAGAATCCAGGACATCAAATTCTGGAGGCAGGAACTGGACCAGAAGTTTGAGGAGATGGTGCAGGAGATAGAGACCCTCATCATTTTCAAGAGTCGTGTGGAAAGAGCCTTAGAAAGCTGCTCTGAGCCTTTGCAAGTGACTTTGCAATGTCTGACTGAGAGGTACTTCACACTGTAGAGCACCACCAGTAGAAGACAATCCTAAAAATCTAAAAAAAGTGTCATATTACATTTTGTAATATGACACTTGACACTGCCCACTAAGGGGGAGGAGACCGCCATAAGATTTTAAAGTACCATTTCCATGATAACGCAATGTCCGATTTCAAAATGGTTTTCACAGGATGAATCTTGGGCTTCTAAGCTTTCAAATGATATATCATTTATGATGATTACTAAAAGATTTTATAGGGAAAAAGGACAACAACAAAAAAGAGCGCCAAGCGTCCCACAGGTGGGACGGTGACAGTTAAGGGGTTAATAACTAGCCATATAATACTCTGCAAAATTCAAAGTCAAAAATTTATATGTTTAGCATTTAATTGAGTAATTAGGATTGATTTCAATTTAGTGTTGTCTGTAACATCCCAGATCTTTTTATAGGGTTTCCTTCTAGTTTTTTAGGTTATAATTTGACTAGTTTGGTATGTCTATGTGCTCTCTTAAAGCTGCTAGGAGAGACAGCAAATCAGGAGAAAAATCTGGAGTCTCTACGTGTGGCAATCGCAGAGAAAGAAGCTCCACTCAAAGTGGCTCAGACTCGACTGTCCTCTCGCAGCCAAAGGCCCAACGTTGAGCTCTGCCATGACCCGGCTCAAATCCGACTGCTAGAAGAGGTCAAGGAGCTCGCAAACCACATTGAGAGGTAAGGGAAAGGATATATATATATATATATGTATATATATATATGTATACAGAGCTTTATATGCCATTAACCGACGACAAGGTATGGTCATATTTACTCTTTGGTATGATAATCCTTTACGATTTACGCATGTTATTATAGAAGACTTTGGGCAAGTATAAAATCTGAATGTTTGGTAACTAGCGCGTACTATGGTATACTAGCTCATGTAACGTTAGTTTAATCTTGGATGTTAATTGTTGGTTTTATGGAAAATTAAGTAGTTTTCTATCATTGCATAAAAACTGAGTGAAATAAGGTTTGCATACAGGGCTTGCTTTGATACGCACGGCACATATTAACCATAAAAATACATGTTTTCGGTTTTCTGGCTTACATACTCGGTCTATGCTTAATATTGGCCTGCCAGCCTCACTCTGCTTATGTTATTAATTTCCATTAAAATATCATTGCAGGATGGACGAATTAATCTTTTTTCTGAGGGAAAGGAATATTCCAGAAACCACCATAAAAAGGCTGGAGGACGACAAGGTAATATTGAACCAAACAATTTAACCCACTGAATAAATTAAGAGGACAGTTCACCTAAAAATAACAATAGTCATAATTTAGAGGAAGTGACCAATTTAAGCCCACATTTGATTTAAGTCTACTTACAGTTTTATTTCTTATAAGAATTATTTAGAGTTTATTTTATAAAATATATGTTTTAAAGGGGTCATGAAATGGAAAATAAAAATCTGTATAGAGGTTGCTATTCAATTAAAATATTCTGCAGGTTTTATACCTCAAAAGTTCACATCTCAGTTTGAAATATGAATTTTGTGTTTTCCACCTTTTTGAAAAGCCAGACTTTGATATCACCCCATTCGTGATATAACAATTTTCCTCTACATGCCCCTTAACATGCAAATCAAGGAAGTGTTCTATTGATTTGCTGCCAAGCCCCATGGAAGTACCGCTTTGGTCCAGTAAAATATTAATGATAAATCATTGTCTGATGATGGATATCACAGTTTACTGATTTGAGAATCATTTTCCCTGATAACATTCCATCAGTCATGTCATGTATTTTTTACTGCCACCTTTCAAAATAAGAATTAGTCATTTCAGCAAATGGAGCCAGGTATCATGCAAGCACAGAAATGTTAAGACTGATGAGTAGGATGAGAGAGAACTCTTGTGAAGAAATATTTACTTGATTTTGTAATGTGCATGTAAGATATTTTCTATGAATGTGTGAGGGTTCCAATTCATTAGCCGCTATATCTAGAAGAATAACAAAGTGCAGTAAATGGTAAAACTATTTTAGCTAGAAACCAGTATGTTTATGATTATGACAGTTCATTAAAATAATAGTAAATACCAATTTTCAGTATCAAGCAGCATCACAGACTGTTTTTGTAGAATAAAATAACTAGACGCTTTAGTTTAGCGACCAATTCTCAATATTAACTAGTTGCTTATGCATATTAATATTAACTACATGCATAGTACTAGGATATTGGCTGTTTATTAGTACTTATTAAACACATATTAATGCCTTATTCTGCATGAACATATTTTAGATCCCTTAATCTTAAACCCCATACCAAAACTTAAGAAGCAAATTAGGAGTTTATTGAGGCAAAAGTCATTGTTTATTTTAAGTTAATAGTGAGAATTGGTCCCCAAACTAAAGTGTGATTAAGTTACTAACGGCAGAGCCATACTTAGATTAAACATATAATGAGTACTCCTGTGGGAAAGATTAACACATTTAATAAATTTATACAAGCAAACACTTGTATTATACAATGCATTCAAACTGCTACACCTCAGATGTATGAGAAATTATCAGTAAATAATAATTATCAGTAAATAATAAAAATTAACATTTTAGTTTAGTACTTTTACGGTATTGAAGTATAAAGTATAGCATAAGTATATTTATTTAAATACTTAACTAGTTATATACAAATTAAGTTAATTATTAATGGTATAACAATTAAATAATGCGTTACATATTTTGAAATATTTTTAGATTTAATTTAACAACTATATTTAAGTTTTATCTTTAACTGTAAAAGCTGCTAAATATTTTTAGCCGACACAGACTTGTTACTGCTGTAGTTTTGTTACTCTAAATTTAGTCTGACTCACTTAATGCACAGCTCTATTTTTGACTTTGAATCATCAGATATTTTATTCCATTATCACTGTCAGTCATAGCAATTAGCCCCGGAACAATTTATTTTTTAACACTTGCGTTTGTCATTCTCGAAACAGTATAGGTGGCCGTTTGGTCCTCTTAGAAAAACATTCTAAATTTCTTCAAATTGTGAATGGATTATGTACAGAAACTGCACAAAGGGCACTCCGTAGCTGATTTTTACAGTTGACCGGAAATGACTGAGCTGGCTTATCTAAAACCAGGAAGTAACTGTGCCTATGGTCAATTGTATGACTATAATCCATTTTTGGTTTAAGTATTGCATAATACTGAAAAAAAAAAAAAATTTTGCAGATTGATGTCAGTGTCTACTGCTAATGACTGATGACCAGATGAGAAGCTATTTTCCTTCATATGGAGACAGACTCGCAGTGATGGGATTTTGTAGGAGGCAAGAAAGTGAGCCAACTTGCAGGAAGACTCAAATCAAAATTGAGCAAAAGACAAAAAACTGACAATTCACAAACTGAAACCCAAACAACTAGAAAAAACAATTCTCAGCGTACTGTAAGAAAAGTTGAGATTGGGTGGATGCACTATGATGGGCAGGGCTTTGTTCAAATGAGAGCAAAAAAAGGAGGGGGAACAAGGAAGTTGAGTGTGCCAAAAGACTGGAAAAGGGACGAACTGAAGGAGGAGGCAATTCGTTTGTTTTTCCCAAATGGAAAAAATTCTCATAGGAGTATTTCTGAGTTTGAATTGGATCTAACAAATTATCAGGAAGTGTCACTAGATAAAGAAAGTACAGTGGGGGAAATGTATAATGCATCCAAGCTCACAATGATAAAGTTCTACCTGACAACAAAAAAGGTGGAGAGGGAAGAGGAAACAGAAAGTGAAGTGGAAATATCAGACACAATGGACGACTTACACAGTAATAACCAGGCTCAAAGTCTTCCCACTTTTAGCAGAATGAATGACTTCTTTCAAGCTTCAGACACGGATGTAATTTTTGTGGAAAGTCCGGGCAATGATGCTGTATCTCTCTTGCATTCCACCGAGGATCTGAATGTTGCAGATGATGATCTGAATGTTCCTTTTCAAAGTTCTTCAATGACCTTACCAGATTACTCAGATACAAGCGATGTAATGACAGTATTCACTGGTGACATCACTGGGATAGATGGACAAAACTTAGATGACACTTTGCCTCTGAGCCCAGAACCCATTGTTCCACACAAAAAAATTCTTGTTGTTCATCGCGGACAGATATTTTCTGAACTCATTGCACATTTCTGTGATGAAACCCTTCCACATACACAGAGTGAAGTAGAAGTGAAGTTGCTTCTCCCAAATGGACAGTTTGAGATGGGCCATGATGTTGGTGGAGTGTTCAGGGATTGCCTATCAGAGTTTTGGCAGGAATTCTATGATCAATGCACACTGGGGAACAATTTTAAAGTTCCCTTTCCTCGACATGATTTTGGCAAAGAAAAGTGGGAAAGTGTAGCCCGGATAATTCTGTTCGGCTGGAAGAAAGAGAAATATCTCCCAATAAAACTTGCACCTGCAATCTTGCAGCAAGCAATAAAAGGATCTGTAAAAAGTGATCTGATTGAGAACTTTTTGAAATATTTCTCAGAAAATGAGTGTGCTGTGTTAGAAAGCTGCAGAACAAACTTCTGTAATGCAGACCAGGAGGAATTGCTTGAGATCTTAGACAACTACAGTTGTCGGAGAATTCCAACTGAAGAAAACTTCAAGCAAATTTTGCAAGAACTGGCACACAAAACTCTCATTCAAGAGCCTGCTTATGTTCTTGAACAGTGGGCAGGCATACTTGGACCTCTGAGCAAGGACCTTGAGGAAATTGAAGAAGTGTACTGTGCATTACAACCAACGGTGAGGAAAATTGTGCGATCTCTCAAATTTCCTGAAACAATGAATATACACCAAAAGGACATTTCAAAGCACTTGACAACTTACTTGAGGGAGTGTGATGCAAAACGACAGTCTCTGTTTCTTAGATTCTGTACAGGATCAGATTTGTTTATAGGCAAAACTATAACAGTTGATTTCACAGACCTTAAAGGGTTTGAGAGAAGACCGGTGGCACACACCTGTGGCTGCTTCCTGAGGCTTTCAGTGCACTATGACAACTACCCAGATTTCAGGTCTGAAATTAACAAAATTCTTGAAAGCAATGTCTGGGTCATGGATATAGTTTAGTGGTACCACAATGAAATATTGGCAGATATGAGTTATGGCCGGCTCATATGCTAGCTATTTGTCTTGGGTCATTCTTCATACACTTACAATTATTTTACACATGTATAGAAAGTAGAACATTCACTTTAATTTGTCCACTTAGTTATTTCTGGTTATGTTGAATATTGAACAACCTTTTTTGTTGTTTAGGTGCAACCGAGTGTTTACATTAAATTGTACAAGTTGCTCATGTCAACTGTTCATTCAAATAGGCATTGAACTGTTAAAATGTTTTAATGGTTCATTCTTCATACATTTACATACTGTACAATTATTTTACACATATACATAAAGTAAAACAGTCACTTTAATTTGTTGACTTAGTTATTGCTGTTTATGTTGAATGTTGAACAACCTTATTTATGACTTTCAATAGTGAAAGTGCTCTTCATTGTTTAGGTACAAACTACTGTTTACATTAAATTGTACAAATTGTACATGTTACCTCTTCAGTGAGATGATGGCTTTGAATCATTATAATGTGTTCTTAAACTATAATGTGTTCTTAACTTTGTGCTTGTATACAGTTGGGTGTTGCATTATTGTGAACCCCTTTCACACATGCCATAGGTAAAACATTTGAACAGTTTTATAAGATTGTTTTTTATTGAAATCATATTAATATGGTTTTTTTTATTCTTACTTGTTCCACATTGTAATATTTGGTTAACCACTCATGTATTAAACACAACACAACCTGCATATATGGTGGCAAAGGTTTTTTTTTTTTTTTTTGCATTGAAGATGGAGTGAGTACCAAAAGCCAATAAATAATGCACATCAAAGTCTGACTTTTTTTTAAATAATATTCTGAAGTTTTAAAATCTATTTCAGCTGTAGCGGCACACAAAACCTGACAGCTAATGTACCATATAAAATTATTACAACCATTCAGGTTCATCAAGCCTGTTAAATGATTTATAGGACTACATAGATAATATTTATAATAATTTTAGGTTTTGTTTGGAGCAAAATATGTACCACTACAAGGCTGCATAATTAATAAACAAAATACAATAAAAAAATTCAGTTTCGATCAAAATTTTATTTCAGGCATAATGCAAAATACATTATATTACCTATATAACCATTTTGTTCATATTATTTTCAATCACCTGCCCTTTAAACAGAGGGGAAAATCTATACATTTTGATCATTTTCAACACATAAATACTTTAGTTTTGAGGTTCAAAACATTGTCTTGTACATCTAAAACAGGTTTGCTGTGCTTCATTTGTATTCAGGTTAGGCCTGAAAGTAATGATAGTATATCCCAAAAATGTTTGAAATCATGCAAAAAAATGTACATTACTGTAGTTGGAAAAACTTAGTTTATACATTTAAAAAATAGTCTTTTTTTTAGTATTCATTACATCTAGATGCTTGTGCATTTTCCCCTTTAATTCTAATGGTTGTGCTTTTGCCATGTTATAAGACTGAAAACAAACAGATCACAAATAAGATCTTGATTTGACATTATGCTGGCCTCCTTTTCACATGGGGATAGATATGAGGATGGTATGGAACAAATTATTTCTGCCCTCTGAAAACACAAAGCAACATCACTGTGATTTTATATCATCATGCACTGATTTATAATGGAGATTATTTACTGTACCTTGAGTAATGTGTCTAATAGACAAGGTGATTCTGAGGGGTGTATAAAATGATGGGATGTAAATGTTTTTCCATCTGGATCCTCAGAGTAGGCTCATGGAGCCTGAGCCTACATGACACAATAGGGTTGTTAGTAATCAAATGCAATCAGTATCAACAAAACTCCATCTTTGAATTGCATGGGTGGCACATAAGCTGCATCAGAAGTTGTATTTATGCACTTAGTCTGTTAAATGCAGCTCATTGGTAGCATAATTGCATTTACAATACAGTTGTAAATTGCAATACAATTGCAATTGCATCAATAATGTTATGAGGTTAATGTTTTAATTATAGAAATTTTAATGTAGAAATACAGTATGACATGTCAGTAGCTGTCCCAAATTACATTGTACACTCTTAAATTAATGCACTGTGTGTCTAGTGTATGGCATTTAGACAACTTGCTTGTCATCACTTACATAATTAAAGGTGCAATGACTGAGTACATGAAGTGTCCAAAATACTGTGTTGGAATTTTTAAGTGTGAACACAATGTTTATAATGGCATATAATGGCATAAGTATATGAATTTGTATGCACCTACTGAATCATTCATTTATTCAGTACACATTAAGCTGCCTATTGCATCATCAGTGCTTTTCTTGGCCGTGCTTCTCACCTGGGTGCTTTAGAGGTTGCAGGGCTTCATACAGTGGATAATGGTTAAATCTGTCAGCAATAAGCAATATGCATTATTTAGGGTTCAGCAAGACTTGAAAGTTTATTACAATAAAGGGTCTGGCCCATAATTGTAAAAAAAAAAAAAAAAAAAAACAATGAATTCCCTGAACATAAGCATGTTTAAATACAAATGACCATAAAGTGAAATAACTTCTGCTCACCCTTAATCTTGATAGAGATAGAGATAGCACAATGGAAGTAAGGATGGGGATTTCAGAGCCTTTGAACTCAGAAACTTGTTTTGAGACTTGATTGGCCATTTCATGAAAAAAGAACAAATAAAAACAAATACAAATAATATTCAGACAAAAAGTAAAATTTTGTATAAAAAAATTGCCTTGTGAATTGTTGTGACCTATAATAATATGGGAAAAACAACAACATCTTTCCTTTAAACATGTAAGGGACAATTTTTTTATATCATTCTTGAGTGTCAGTGTAACATAAGACAAATGCAAAAATCTTTATGGTTAGATGAAATCTTTATGGCCAGATGGTAGTTTTTAAAAATGTGAACTATAAGTATAGAGACTTGCTTCTTAATTAGTACGGCCAGCCAGTTTGTGGGAAGTGTTTTCCTTGCAGAACTCTGCAAATGTAGTCCTTCTTACCTATGATTGGATTAAAAACACACTGGCATGTGATGCCAAAAGCTTTGCGATTCCATCCAGTGGTCCAAGGTTGCTTGGGTAGGGAGAGTAAGGCTGCAGTTCAACATCTACAGACACAGATATAAAGTTCACTTAAGGAAATATTACTTTTATACCAATTTTGGCAATCTGAAATACTAAAACAATTTAAACAATACCTTTAGCTTATAGTATATGTTGTAGATTAGATTAGAATGGTGAATCTAATCCTCCAAATCCAGTCCTTGAAGGATCAGTTCACGAAGTTGAAGGTAAAGGTCCGTAATTTCATAAACATCATCTGACATAACACGGTTATGCTCAGCCATGAGTTCTACACACAGTTGAAAGACATCCTCATCACAAGGGTAGTCTTTAAATAAACACTCCTCTTGGCAAATGCTCAGTTTTGTTTGTTCAACTGGATGCAAGAAATTCTGCACTCCATATAAACTGGGAACAGCAAACATTATTGAAGGTCGACCACTGGGAGCACATGGGTTGTGGGTTGGACGTATCCTGTGGCAATTCCAGGCACTGACTATTTCATCAAGCTCTTCCTTCATGAAAAA
The DNA here is from genome assembly GCF_018340385.1 of Cyprinus carpio. NCBI lineage: Eukaryota > Metazoa > Chordata > Actinopteri > Cypriniformes > Cyprinidae > Cyprinus > Cyprinus carpio. The sequence continues at coordinate 22,128,421 of NC_056611.1, forward strand.
AAAAGAAATGGAACATATATTCTACATTGTCTTGCAAATGAATTAAAAAACTGCACATTGTAGGTAATGTAAAAAAATATAATATTAAGTTATAATCAAACTTCAATACTCTCTTTAATGATAAAATTTACTCTGATAGTGAACAAAATTTATTATCTGTATAAAATGTTGGAAGCAAAACTGGATGAGAGATTTGTCAGTGAAAGTGTCCATCTTCTTTTAGCTGTTCAAAATGATCCATCCACAATTGTATGCACTGGCTTCTCAAAGTGGACCACCATCGTTCAATTCTCTGGTTCCCAGTGCTTGGACCAAGAGTGACACATTCTGAACTCGCAGTGTCTCTGAAGAATGTCTGCATATCTGCTAAATGCGTATTTTCAGTTCCATGGTCAATGCGAATTCTTTGTGGAAATCCGTTATTCTCAGCAACAGCTTGTAGGAAATAACCTGCAATTACTCGTGGGTCATTGTTCGTTTTGTATGCTTCAAGCCAGATTATTTTTCTGGAAAAACCATTTTTTAACTTATCATATCCGTCAATATGCCAAACATAGTTTGGGCCGCGACTGTTATACATGCGTCGCCGTAGACGACCGCGAGCACGCAGATCAACTCCTTGTCCCTCTAACAGTCGCATCAACTGACGTATGAAGGGTGGATTCTGACAGATCTAAGGCTTAGCTATGGGGTGTGATTTATGCATTTACCTTGCTAACTAAGCTTTCAGTCGTGTCGATCGTCGCGTACCTTGCCGTGACCAAGGACGTGTGATGAGAAGCGCGACACTTTCGTCACTATGGGGTGTGATTTATGCATTTACCTTGCTAACTAAGCTCTCAGTCGTGTCGATCGTCGCGTACCTTGCCGTGACCAAGGACGTGTGATGAGAAGCGCGACACTTTCGTCGCCCCCCTTGTCGTGTGAGAAGCTACGTGACGTCTACGCCTTGTCGTCTGTAATACCTTTTGCCAGTTGTATGTGTGATTTTGTCAAATGTCTTAAGTGCTGTAGATTAGTGTTTTTTTGTTTTTTGTTCGGAGTAAAAAGAAAGAAAAAACCTGCATGTTATAACATTTTAGCACCTCCAAATCCCCGAATATTTCATAACGTTCAGAACGTTGACGAAAATATGACGAGTAAAATTAAAATTACACTGTAAGTTCATTGATTAGCTATATTGCAATGTTATTTAGGAGTGCACTTGTAAAACAACAACCAGTGACAACCAATTCACAGCTTTCTTGTAAGCACCATATATCACTAATGGCACAAGATAATGTCAGTATAAACCAAATGGAAAGACAACATTTTTATAAGTTTATTTTGTTCCCCAGAAAACCGTTAATCGAAAAATGGCTTAATGCATTAACACAGTTAAATCCAAAGGCCAAATTCTAAATTAACGATGGACCATGAGTAAACACTTCAATCGTGTAATGTTTTAATAATTCATTTAGTAGTTTAGAAATGATAATATTCTAGGCTATATATTATACTGGAATGCATCTATATACACATTCCAGTTTTCTTAATGATTTCTCCAAAGTTGGCCTCATTTTACAGATATTTTATGTTCTCATTCATAAAACACTCACACATCAAATAATTAACTCTAGTGTCACAGTGTGAACTGAAATAACACACAATTATCCATAAGCAAGCATTCAGTAACAAAACTGATGACACCAGTCAGAATCTCAGGATAGTATAAACAGGATCACAGGTGACTGCTTTAAAAATGCATCCTAGCACTGGAGAGAGAGCTGAAAGAATCACACAGTGTAGTACAGTAAAGTAACTATAGTAACAGCACTTTATTACAGTTACAGTGTTCTGAATTGATCTCACTAATGTTCACTGGGCAGGGAAGTTGTCTGCACTGTAAATTCTAATTAGGAAACCTACCTTAAAAAAAAGCATGCAAACCAACTGCCTTGAAAGAACAAGTAAAGTGAAATAAGAATAGTAATTTGTACTAACAAAGGTTTATTTAGTGTTGTAAACTTACACACAAGTTAATAATCCCCCGCAAGGATCTTATTAAATTTGAAAATGAGTTAGCAAACACTAAATGGGATGAGGTCTCACAACATAGTCAAGTGAACGAGTGTTGTGACATATTTACTTCTACAATGAGTAACATTTTAAATAAGAATCACTATTTTCAACAACTAAATGATTAAGTACAATATACTATGTGCGTATTTCAAACAACTCATTTAAGTTTAGCTAAATCAAGTAACATTTCCTGCAACTTGGAATTTCTAAGTTGTATTTACTTGAACAGCAAGTCATTGTTTTGTGATGACTATATGATAACTAACCAACACTGTAAACTATTATAACACTTCAATTAAAGCCATACTGTTGCCAAAAACAACTGTCATTAAATTATAATACATAAAAGAACAAAATACTGACAATTTAGATATAACTGTCAGGATTTCAGGTTGTAAAACATACTGTTTTGCCCTTCAACTCTTGTGTTAAACAATCCATTCAGCGTTTTTTAAACTAAATAAACATGAAATAATTAGGGTTAAAACATTAAACGTCAATAAAGTGTCTTACCTGTCAATAAAAGACGACTGCTGACAATTTAACGGCGTGTAAACACACTGTTGCTATGCCAACGAAACGTTTTAACGCTAGAGGGCGGCAGACCACATTTATTTTTCATGATTGTAAACGAGGCACAAAAAATGTAGATAAAAATATTTTAAACAAAGTAAATATCTTTTTAAAAATGATTTACATTTCATAAACAGGATCTCTATTTATCAGCCTTGTTGTCATTATTATTAATAGTTAATTAGTACTTTGCTATGAGGATAATCAATAAAATCATTAAAACAAACAGTTTTCTTTTTTAATTTAAATGAAATTTATTTCATGTCATCAGTAAGCATTTGTAGTTGTTTAGAAAATAAAAAAGCTCTTCATTTACAGAGGAATTGTTTCTTACAGTTTTTTTTTCCTTTTATATATTATAATTTGATACAAATACATTTTATTTATCCACAAGCATTAGTCTAACATTATAACAAAAACACATTCTTAAGCCAAAAGAGGGCATATTTGGTTTGACAAATATTTTTAAGCACATAGGCTGCTTATACTTAACATGAAAATTAATATCAAACTGACCACAAAAATACACTTGGTCCTTTCTGCATAAACACTCAAATTCTTAAGTACAGCAGACTCATAAAACATTGTTTATGAAAAATGTTACAAGACAAACGTATACTAAATGTTTTAAGAGAATGTGGTAATAGTAAGGCTGAGGTGTGAAATTATTCATTAAATAATTAGAATAAATAAATTACTGGTATGCTTTTTTGAAATACTTTTTAGAATCGATTTCAATAATTACAGTACAAATTTAAATGTGATTACTGAAGATACCACAATCTATTTGGGACTGGTCCCATCAACTGGCTGCGATTTAAAATATACTGGCTGTAATTCATAATATTTCTTGGATTAAAAAAAACACAAAAACACACACTGTATCACACACCAGTAAAACCTCAAATCAATTTTGGATTAAAATTGCACTTGCTTGAATTCATAGGTATGTTTGGTTTGACATCTGAGCTGCATATGACAGTGTATAAACCAACGTGCACTTTAAACCTGGTCTTAACTGGCTACTGTTTCATCTAGTCCGCTGATATTTTCAGGCACTAAACCCTCTTCAGTCTGCACCTTTAAATCAACTGAAAAACAATAGAAAACCCTTCAAAAGCCATAACAGTGATATATTTATACATAAAAATACTATATAAAAAAACTGCATATACTCTCACTCCTTCTCTCTCTATATGCACAGTGTATTATGATGTATGCATGAAATATAGAAGTAAAATATTACTCACCTTAAAAGGTTTACTAATACCAACAATGCGCTGCAAGTTGCTGCTGTAATAGCACAGCACACATTCTCCCCCAAGAACGGGAATTTTATCTTTGTTCACATAAACCTGTGATTAGAGAAAATATAATTTACTACTTGGTTGCTTATGTGTCAAAAAACAAATCACTTGACAGTTTTAAAGAAACATAGACAGCAAAAGTTGCATACTTGAAAGAGCTTCTTAGTGAAAGACACCTGGTAATCCTTCACCCAGGTGTACGTGATATAGTCTGAAACGCTTTTAAAACCAACCTGTGTAGTGATAATATAATATTAACAACACTCTGGATAACATTAGTTCACAATACAGTATTTTAGTATCACTACTGTAACCATACACGATTAATTAGTTATTTTTGGTCTGTGACCTTATCAGAACAGAACACATTTTGGGAACCTCTCTCACCTTATATAAAACCGATCCAATCCCAGGCACTGGAGGGAAAGGTCTGGAGAAGGCTGTAGGTTATGAGGGCGTCAAAGTTGGCACTCCATTCTCCCTCAGCGCTCACCTGCACCAATGGCGTCTCGTATATCTTTCTCAACTGGTGTCAGAGAAATAAACAGTCATTCTTTTAGTATTTTGTAGAACAGTCATGACTATTATGTAATGGCCAAACTCCTCCCCACCTCCAAGCGGAAGATGCCGATGACAGGCTTATGGTCGCTGATGCCATACTCCATTTTACTTGTGTAAAACTCCTGGCTCAGTTTTAGAGGGAACTCGTCTTTATGTTGCTCCTCCAGCTGTTTCTTTGGATCCTCTTGATTTTGACCATCTTCATTAGCGTCCTCTGACAGTGAGGACTTGGGCTTCACTCTCCAGAGGATCCTGTCACACCACGCAGGCTTGCGTTTTTTTCCACTAGCCAATCACACAGAGAGGAAAACAAGTTTAAATCGGTTAATAACATGCAATGAAGTTAGTTGGTTTGAATCCCTTTCCCAGAATTGGAAGAACACTAGCATGTTTTTCTATACAGCCATCATTCATTTTGTGAAAATGAATTTATGTGGCATGCTTTTTATAACTAAGAAAGTCATGTTAATGTCCCAATCTCATCACACCAAATAAACTAAGGACAGACAAGTGGCATATAGGTCTCTCTGTACATGTACAAACTGTTCTAAAACAGTGCTTTTCAAATCAGGGTATTAATCTAAGGGATTTTAGGGGGGCTGTAGAAAATTTGAGGGAAAATTCTTTTATGAAAAATTTTGATGTCACTTGTTTGAAAATATTTATTAAAAATAAATTTCAATTAAACTGAATTTTTTTCTCAAATATTCTAATATAGGTATAGAAAACAATTATTTTAAAGATCTAAAGAAAAAAAAACTTTACAATTTGATACAAAGTAAATATCTGTAAATAAAGTTTGGGGTCAGTAATGTTTTTGAAATAAAATAATACTTGTAATCAGAAAGAATGTATTAAATTGATCAGAAATGACAGTAAAAGGAAATATTTCACTTGCATTCATCAAAGAATGCTGAAAAATTGTAAAAAATGAAAAAAGTTTCCACAAAATATTAAACAGCACAACTGTTTCCAACTTTAATAATAATAAAAATGGTTTCTTTTGTCCTATACCTAATCAGCATATTAAAATTATATCTGAAGGATCATGTGACACTGAAGACTGGAGTAATGATGCTTAAAATTTAGCTATGCATCACAGGAATAAATTACATTTTAAACTATATTAATATAAAAAAAAGTCATTTTAAATTGTAATAATTTCATAATACTGATGTTTATACTGTGTTTTTGATCAAATAAATGGTTCCTTGGTAAGTAAAAGTGAATTCTTAAAAAAATAAATTAAAAAAATTTTTTATTAAAGACCACAAACTTTTAGTAGTGGCCTTTGTATTTTTATATTTTAGTCAACTAAATGACTAAATATTTTAGGAAGTTAGTCCCCTACAAGAGGATCATCATATTTTTATTTTTTTATTTGAAAACAACTGCTCTAAAAATATAAGGGGTTTATGTGAGTTCAGTCACGCTGCATCTCCTTATGGACACCATAAATACATCCTGTAGATCAGAAAGTCGTCCACATGCTTTATAACCATGTGTGCTGCAAAGATCTGAACAGCTACTAGAACCGACAGCACTGAACAACAGATGATCAATACTTAAACATCTAAACTCTTTACAACACACAACAACAACAACTATATCCAAACACAGACTGGATCTACAGTATATGGATGTTATTAATTCATTATTTATGGTGCTTCATAGATGAACTGGTGTTACAGGACGGGATAGTGACACACAATGCACTGGTCTGCATTAAAGTGTGAATGAGGTCTGTCAGCTCTTGGGCAAAGAAAAAGTGCTGCAAACAGGTAAAGGAAGGAATGCTGGTGGAATGCTAGACAAGCAGGGTAGGACGGTTCAAGTTCGGAAGCGCATGGGAATTTTAAAGCTTACTTAAAACCAAACCATGTCTTCTGTACCCTGCAGGGGTGAAAAAGAGCATGTGTGAACATCTGACAGTTAAAAACAGCCCTGAAGGAGGAGCTGCGGGAGATTCAGGATATTATGGTGATTACTATTGCTATGTACTGAACATATAAAAATATATGTATGAGTGAAACAAAAAGTTGAGCAGGATTTGATTTTATCTATCAGGAATTGGCTGTATTGTGAAAAGTGTTATTTTTTTTCTTATTAAAAATAAGGTAAAACTGAATAGAATTTCAAAGGCATTACATTTTAATGAAAGATTTTTTTGGAATAATGTGCAATAATTTTAATCATTCACAATAAAACAATGAATGTGCAATAAAAAAATTCTTATCAATTTTTAAACCAATGACTACAAAAATACAGCAGGATTTATTGTGTCATTTACCTTGTGTCATAGTTATCAGAGTGCAAATCAAATTTATAGCTGGGATGAAAGTCTAGAGGTCCTTCTTTAAACTTCTGCAAAGTAGCTTCCTTCTGCTTCATCATGGTGAGCTGGAGAAATATTGACATGCACAGACACAAACTAACATTATTGCATAAATGAAGTGAGTTACTTATTCTGGATCTGCAAATATACAATTTATATGTTAGTACATTTTTAATTTCCATTGTTACTACATCTATTGATCAGTACCTGATCTTTAGACCAAAGAAGATTATACTGCTGGTTGGTGATGCAGTTCTTTACAAAGAGCATCTCGTGGTCCTCAATACGAAAATTCAAATCCCCAAACCAGAACACCACTCTAGAATTAATTTGCAATATAGAGCAATGTAGATAAATGATAAGTAATAAAGAACACAATCAGCCAAAGTAAATCATTCACAGAAGACTGTTATGTGGTTATTATTCATGACCGGTACTGACTTGTGATCCAAAATGAGTGGCGTGTTTTTGGTGTCAAAGGTCTGAGCATCTAGAATAGATTCGAACTCATTCACCCGCTGAGAGGCGTAGTCCATGTGGGCGGTCAGGTGACAGTTCAGGAAGCAGAGCATGTGGCCGTAGAAGGACAGGCGGATGGACACACCTCCTTTATTACCCTTTAGTTTTGAGAAAATAAGGATGAATTTTCCTGCACAGCAAATTTTTGTTCAATTTTCATTAGGTTTATCAAAAGTTGCATTTCCATACTCTTACCCAGTAGCCATAGAGTCCTGTGCGGGTGTAAGTGACCTGAATGTCTCTGATAAAGGGGACGTGCTCCAGCTTGGAAAAGAAAAGCAAGAGCAGACCTTGCATCCGTATGGAGGACACCTGAATGGGCCACAATAAATACATTTATATAATTAAATTAAATATTTAAATGATATTAAATTTATAAATTATAATAGATTTAATAAATAACAAATTTAATTGTAATTATAGATTCTATTTATTCATTATAAGTTCAACTAGTTGTTTATTAACATGCATATTACTAGCATATTGGCTGTTTATTAGTTTTTATAAAGCATATAATAATGCCTTATTCTGTAGGACCATAATATAAATCACTTAATCCCACCTCATACCTAAACCTATCAACTACCTTACTAATTATTAATAAGCAAAAAAAAAAAAAAATGTGTTTATTGTGGCAAAAGTCATAGTTAATAGTTAGGTAATAGTGAAAACTGGTCACTAAACTAAAGTGTAATTAAGTTCATTATACCAAATTCATTATTAATTCATTATAGGTTCATTTAGTCAAATGTAGTAATGTATATATATATATATATGTAATGTATATATATATATATATAAAATTTTATTATATTATTAAAATATTAAAATTATATTACAAATATAAAATATGACTTATTATAAATAAATATCTTTTAAAAAATTACATTTATAAACTTCATTAAGTAAAAAAAATATATATAATAATAATAACATATTAAAATTATATTACAAATATAACATATGATTTATTATAAATAAATATCTTTTAAAAAATTACATTTATAAACTTCATTAAGTAAAAAAATATATATATAATAATAATAATAACATTTCCCATTCATGTATACCTGTAAGACCTGCTCTATAAATCACTGATTAAGAAATCAGTGGTATAATCCACTGATTCATAGTGAATATCACATAGTTAGTATGATAATGAACAAAAGCATGTTTGTATGAGTCAGCACCTTAATATATCCCAATGGAGCCAGCGTGTTCATGAAGAGGTGACTCCAGGAATCCTCGAAGGCCAAATCTGTGACAAACTTGAGAGGTGCAGCCTTCACCTCCTGCAGCCTGAACAGCAGCATCACAGATGTTAGGACACTCAAACCACATACTTCTGAGGTAAGATAACTGTCATTATTTACTTTATGGTCTGTCTCTAGCTTTCAAATACTGAATCTCACCCGATCACATAGAGGTCAGGTTTCTTCGGGGAGTTGAGCTGAAGCAGAGAGTTCACATCGTCAGGAGGCTCAGCTGTGGCCACATTCCACGTGACCACGTACAGCCTGTGGGTAAAAGAAAGAAATAATAGTTCTGCTTGTTTAACTCCTGTCCTTACATAACTGCTCAGATTAACAATAACACCAATTCAAGAGGTTCTAAGCATATCACACTGCAGCTTACCATCTTAAACAGCTCAATCCGTTTAAACCATTTTTAAGAACCACAGGCTAACATCTAAGGTTTAAACTGTCTCATCCCCTGAAGATCATTAACTCAAATACACTGAAACTTTTGATTTCTCTGGAAAAATGGATAGAAAGGTGCACAGTCGCCACGGAACCAAGCTAGACACCTGCATTCGGGTTTAGCTCTGCCAGACTTGACAACAAGAAAAGTAGAAAACAAAACCTGAACTGGTCTTTCTTTGCGCGTCTTGATAGATATTTCGTCTTCAGTTCCAGGGAAGCAAAGTCAGCTGTTCCAATAATTAATAATACAGTAAAGTGTGTGATATAGGGTGTAGGGGGAGTAAAAGGAGACTGTAGTTTAGGCGGGCTTTTAGATTTAAAGATTAAAACCCTAATCTGGTTTAACAAGGGCCTACGTAACCCACCCAACACAATCAATCTAAACTACAAATGTGTCCCTCAATATACCATTTACACAATACACTGGATTAACTGTCAGAAATAAACTGCTAATTATTTCTGTTTCTCTGACATCAATACTTATTTCTAATGTTTTCATGCTATTACATCTTGAATATATATATATTCATATTTATCATATATTTATTATTTTATATAATTATATAGTATGTGACAATACATCTTGAATATATATATATATATATATATATATATATATATATATATATATATATATATATATATATATATATATATATATATATATATTCAAGAGTTAAGTGTTAAAAGTTGGATTTCAAAATCATACAGTCACTGTAGGAAAGTGTTCAAATATGCAGAAGATGCTGGAAAATCAAAGAATGTGCAGGAGCTGGAAGATTTTTCTGAAGAACAACGGGAATTTGATTTGCTCAGGACCAACAAGGGACTCATGAACAACTATCACAAAATATAAAAACAGCCCTGGATCATCCAGGGAATGACAGTATGGGTATGTCAACTTTTGAATGGGGTAATTTTTATAAATTCAGTTACTATTTTGTCTTGTGGAGTACATGTAAACATCTGTTATGTGAAATAGCTTATTCAGGAAAGTACTAAATAAAATAAATAACATGCAATTTTCATGATCCTTCTTATTTTGTTTCAATTATTAAAATTTTGCACATTCTGCAAGGGGTGTGTAAACTTATGAGCACAACCGTAAACATATGGTTATAGTTTGTGATAAATAAACATTCTTACATCATAGTAAGTATACTGTATAAATAGGCCTATTTTTTTTTTTTACTGTATAGTTAGAATACTAGAGGCCAAAATATGGAACTGTAAAACAGTTTGGTCTTCCATAAACAACCGAAAACCCCCACATGAACAGAAACCTGTTTCTGCAAACAGAAAACTTTTCAGCAAACAAGAGACTAACTTGTTCACCTTCTAGAATTCTGGATGTTGAAACAGAAAAAGCACTATAGGTCAGTAATTGACAACATTGTGACAAACTTACAACACATGTGTGCTCCATGAGAGAAAATCTGAATGGATAATTGTGTAGCAATATCTGCACAATGACAGAATATGTTAAAACCTTAGTTTTGCTTTAAAATTTTTGATGGAAATCCATCCAATATAATGGTTGTAGGATTAAGGCACAAATGGGGGTGATTCTTGATCACTATTGTGGCTTGTACAAGCCACTTGCAATAGTAAAATAAAATATCAATAATTTAGAATAAGAAAGCATATGCTAAATAAAGAATAAGATGGGATATTTACCCAAAAGTGTCCATCTTGTCGTCTTTCTGCTCCAGACTGACAGAATTCAAAGCTTGTGACAAATCGTCCTCCATCTTCTCCAACCTGTAAAACATACGAGCGCATGCTTTTCTCAGGAACCTGCTTTGCATTTCATGTGCATCAAAATTCATGGTAATAAAACCACTAATATTCTCTTTCAAAGCTCAGAATCGGTGCTGTTAATGCAACACGCGTAAGACAAGTCATAATGTATATATCATAGTAATAAAAATAAAAATTTTAAGTATATAGTATGACGTCAGGATTATAGCCAAGGTCAAAATAATGTTGCATTAATGAAACACTCTCAGTACAGATTAAGGCAAAACTTCTCATATCACCGGAATTTACATGCTGAAATGTCAAAACGATGGAACGTATTAATGAGAAAATCTAGGATGAATATGTTTGAAACGGTATTAAAAGTACCTGCTAAATCTCGGTGTCTTCGCTTCCGCGGTCTCAAAGTCTCTGTGGTGTTAAGGCGCGGTCACACTAGACTTTGAACGTGCGAAATTTTTTCGGACACCGCTGCGAATATGGGCGGGAGCTGTTAACGGTCTCCCCTCAGTTATTACAACATGGATTAATGTACTTGTACTGTGCCTTTTGCGACGGCGTCGAAAGCGTTTTATTATGTTTTACTCTCTGTCTGTCTCTCTCTCTATATAAATACATACACACTTAGAAATAAAAAATTATAAAATGTGACCTCATTCAAATGTACATCTGGTCCTGTTTCCACTGCGAACCATGAAGCTTTTTTTTTTATAATCTTTTAAAGGTGTATTATATAAAATAGGATGGTGCGCTACGGCTAAAATTAGCGCTTCCTTAATTTTTGAATTTCTGTACAGAGAGGTCACGCAGTGACGAATTGATATTCTACTGATCCCCCGTCTTCACGTGATGCGAATTCGCAGGTCAGAGTTCACCAAACTTGAACTTTGGAACGCAGCGGCGAAATGGGAAATTTTTCGCATGAGCTTGCGTTTCCAGTCTGACGCATTCGCATGCGTATGAATTTTTTTTTTTTTTTTTTTTTTTTTTTATTGACAAAAGTAAAATAAACCAACAACAACATACAAAAACTCTCGTAGGGGAAAGAGAATACACATGCGCATATACAAATGTTGTCAATATACACAATGTACTAACCAAACAGAAAAACCAAACAGAAAAAGCAAAAAAAAAAAAAAAAAAAAAAAAAAAACAAAGAGGGGGGAGCTTCTTCGAAATACATAAGTCAAAGGCAAAAAGGCTAAAGAAAGAAAATTACCATTTGGATCAGCACACACACACACATACAAGGGGAGATTGATCAAAACAATAGTTTCCTAGATATGTCACTACACATTTTCCTTGCAATTTTAGTAGATTTTATCTTTTTCAGTGAGGTAAAAAACAAATTAAAATCATTTATAAACCCAACAAAGGAAGGCTTAGAACATCTCCACTTACTGCAATGAATATTGATATTTACCCATAAGAATAATCATATTGACTAAATCTGATACCGATGAATCTACATTATCCATATAAAAGAGGATGTGTGGCAAGGTGAGAGTAGGGATATTATCAATCTTAAGTGACAGCCAAATATGTAACTCAGACCAAAAACTATTGGCCACGGGGCAAAAGAAGAACATGTGTTCCAGAGTCTCATCAGCCATCTCACAAAAAACACAAGGGTCTACCTCAAATTTGAATCTTTTTCTAAGAAAATCAGCAACCGGATATATCTTATAAATTATTTTAAAGTGAGTCTCTTTGACTTTTGGGGAAATGGGCCATTTGATGAATTTAAAATGTGTTTTTTTTCTATGGACAATGCAATCATATTCGTAACCTGTACACATAATCCTCTGTTATAATCAAAAAACAATTAAGATTTCAAAACATCATTAATATATTTATTATTACATTTATGGTCAACTAAACTACAATCATTAATAGCTAAATTTGGTAAAGTTGGTATGGGTCTTATTATTGTATATAACAATGTGCTTTGAATTAACTGTAATAATGGTACAGGTATTGCTTTACAGATCTTGTTATATTCTCTATTCGTACAGTTTAAATTATATTTTGTCTATGAAAGCTTTATAATCAAAGAAGTTACCATTATCATCAATAATATCATTCACAAACACAACTCCATTTTCATACCAATCATACCTAAACAATGATTTCCTATTGATTATAATGACCCTATTGTTCCATAAAGTGGATCCATGAGGAGAAAAGTTGTGGGTGAATATCATTTTCCAATATTGGAGAATTTGTTTGTGGAAGTTTGATAATTTAACAGGAATTTTGGTCACCTCAAAATCACATTGCAAAAGAAAATCAAGCTCTCCTAATTTTTTAAACAGATGTCTAGGAATGTGAAACCACAAAGAATCTGGTTGTGATAGATATGTTTTCAACCAGTTGATCTTAAAGGTTCCAAACATTGATTCAAAGTCCAAGGCTTTGATACCACCCTTATCATACTCTTTAACGAGCTGAGATTTCCTTATATAATGGGTTTTATTTTTCCACAGGAATTGGAAAATAATTGAGTTGATTTTCTTAATATTACTGGAAGAAACATACAGGGAGTGACATGGATAAATTACTTTGGAAATACCTTCTGCTTTAGATATAGTAACTCTACCAAAGATAGTGAGGTCTCTGGTAAGCCAACGACTCAAAGATTTCTTCATATCTATTAATCGGTTAGAAAAATTAGTATCTTCCCTTCTGATAGCATTTTTAGATAAAACTATTCCTAGATATTTCACTTCAGATTGAACCTCGATTGAAGAGATGATGGAATCCGTTGATGAGTGAATGGGCAGTAGCTCACATTTTTTTAATCACATTGAGGGTTAATCCTGAAGCTTTAGAGAAAATCGAGACTGAATCAAGGGCAACATCAACCATGAATTTATTCCTTAAAAGGATTGCTGTATCATCTGCAAATTGACCAATTTTAAATTCCTTGTTATATATAGAGATCCCATGCAAATTGGGGTTGTGATTAATGAGCATGATAAGTGATTGGGTGGCTAGAATAAACAATTTGGGAGAAATCGGGCACCCTTGTCTAATACCTCAGAGCACCTCAAACCTAGGAGTCATACCAGGATTCAGGGACACAGAACTATATATGTCAGTATAAAACATCTTAATTATTTTACAACAATTGTTCCCAAAACCTAAAAAACCTAAGACTTCAAATAATAAGGCATGTTCAACGGTGTCAAATGCCTTATAAAAATCGAGAAATAAAATAAAGGCATCAGTATCAATAAGATCTCGATAGTCAAGCATGTCTAAAAGCAATCTGGTATGATTATGTATATTTCTACCCCTCATGAAAGCTGATTGACACTCATCAATAATATGTGATAATCCCTCATTCAGACGATTAGCATAGACATGTGCCAATAATTTATAATCATTACATAACAAGGTAATTGGTCTCCAATTATCCAATAACAGAGTATCTTTGTTAGATTTAGGAATCAGAGTGATGAGACCATGTTTCATGGTGGGAGAAAGATTACCTTTTGAGATACAATCTAAATAGGCATTATAGAGCATTTCCCTAATATCACTCCAAAAGAAAAGGAAAAACTCCACGGTTAGCCCATCTATTCCAGGTGATTTCCCCTTAGACATCTGTCGAACTGCCAAGTCTAATTCTTCAATTCTTAGCCCATCTTCCATAGATTCTTTAAAGTTATCATCCATTGTTTTTTTAAACCCTTGAATCCTATTTAAGAAAAAACAACAATCTTCTTTAGAAAAAAAGGATTTATACAAATTACTATAAAAAACTTTGATTTTTTTCGTTTACTTCTTCTTGATTTTCAACAATAACATCATTAATATTTAACTTCTGAATTTTTTTCTTGGTCTGTATTTGTTTTTCCAGACTAAAAAAAAAAAAATTCCCCTTCTTCGATCCAACGAGCCCTTGAACGAATAAATGCTCCCTTGGCCTTTTCCAAATATATATTATCAAGATGGGACTGTAAATTGTTTAATTTAGTCTGCTCTTCCAGCGTCAAATCATCTTTACAGCACAACTTATTAATGTGACTAATGATGTCCCTTTGTCTTATCTTTTTAAGTGTTGATGATTGCTTACTTTTCTTAATAGCTATCTGTTTAACTTTGAACTTGAACCATTCCCATTTACTCAGTGAACACATTTCCAATTCACCTACTTCTTTAACCAGTTGTTTAACTACATTACAAAACTCAGTATCTTCCAAGAGGGTATTATTAAATTTCCATATGGGGTTTATGTTATTCTCTCTTCCACCCGGAGAAAGTGTCAAAAATATTACACAATGATCAGTTAAGGGTGATGCTGAAATTTCACATCTATTTACCTCATTAACTAGAATGTCTGATATTAACCAATAATCCAATCTTGAGCACTGGCCATTATTAGATGAGTTAAACCAGGTAAATTGTTTTCTGGTTGGGTTTTTCATTCTCCAGTAATCTATTAGATTTGCCTTTGTGGTCAATTCAACTATTGTTTTATCAAATGTGTGGCAGTGTCTCTTTGATGGTAGGCGGTCTAACCAAAGATCAGGGGCCAGGTTAAAATCTCCCCCAATTATTACTCTATCCGTTGAAAAAAGCATTTTCCATTCTTCTAAGCACTTACTTAAGGATGAGAAGAGATTTTTGTTCTGTGCTCTTTTGTTATAACCATACACACATAATAAAATGTAGTTTATACCATTCATTTCTGTTGCGACCATTATCCAATAGCCAGTAGGGTCACTTTTATGGTCAATAATTTTCCCAGGAAATCTATTTAACAAAATCATAACTCCTGCCGAGTGTGATGTTCCATGACTGAAAAAGACAGAATCTCCCCATTGCAATTTCCAAAATTTTGAGTCAGCCTCAGCTGAGTGGGTTTCTTGCAAAAAAACACAATTAACCCTTTGCTCTTTACAGAAAAGAAAAATAGCCTTACGTTTTACCTTATCTTTCAACCCCCTAGTATTTAAGGAAATAAAGGACAACATTTAGGTGATAAGTAGAAAACCTATAAACAATGCACAAAAGAGTGTTAACGATGCGCAGGAATGAGTCATTAGTCCTAAATCTACATGTTTAATGTAACTAATCCTCTACACACTATAGAGGGAGTAAAGGAAAACTACAAACCGAACAACTATTGTAACAAAGGTCTATTTAAATATGGAATAACTTCGTCTACTTTGTTGTGTTTTTCCTAATTTTGGCAGCCATAAAGATATTGATAGTAGACTTATCATAACAAAAAAAAAAAAAAATTATGGCCAGCTTTAAAAACATTTAACAGGTAAACAAAGTAAACATTCAATGTCTGCCATATGCTGGCGTGCAAAAAAAAAAAAAAAAAAAAAAAAAAAAAAAAAAAAAAAAAAAAAAGGAGGTCATTATCTTATCATTGACCATGCTCCGATCATAACATCGGGTTATTTAACCCCAGATGTTCAGTGATGCATTAACAAACAAAGTTCGGGTAGTGTTGATACTTACATATCGGAGCATTTTATGTCAACCAACAACAACAAAAAAAAAAAAACCCCTCAGTCAAACATGAGTTCAGGCTGAATTTCTGATAGCAATTCAAATGATAGCAAAACAAGTGATCAATTGGGGTCCACTCTCCGGTTATCGATCAGCGCGTAACCTTCCTTTAAGAATGCCCTTTTACCCATCTTTCTGGCTTCTTGGACCAGTGGCCACAGCTTTGCACGCGCCTCCCGGTCTTCTTTCGAGAAGTCTTCTTTGAAACGTATGTGCATGTCTCTACACACTCTCGCATCCTTCGACTTCTTCCAAACATCATCCCGCACCGTTCTCATCCCGAACTGAATGATGATTGCTCTCGGTGTGTTATTTGAGGTAGCGGCGTCGCCTTTCCTTCCCAGCCGGTGGACGGTGTCTACGGTGTCTCGCAGCCTCTCCACAGACATTGGAACAACTCTCGTCAGTATCCCGATGACAACTTCTCTCGTGTCCTCTCCATCCTTTTCAGGGAGACCAATTATCCTCAGATTCCACCTTCTTTTATATCGGGTTTGCTCTGCACATGCTTCTTTTAACAAGCTGTTTTCTCTCTGAAGGCCTCCTATTTTTTTTGAAGCGCGCAAATTTCTTCTCGGTTTTCTTTAGTTGCGGTTGTGTTAGCTTCAATACGTCTGTCGAAACTTTTCAAAAGTTCCGTCTGCTCGTCCATTTTTTTTTTGTCAGAGCTTGTACTGCATGAAGAATTTCAGCGCCAGTGTTCACGTCCTCAATTTCACTTTGGTGTCTCTTTTTCTTTGGATTTGGCTGTTTAATCGGGGTATGTTCTTTGTTAATTTTGTCATCTTTGGATGAATGTTGCTCTGCTTCCATTTCACCCTCAATGTCAAAATCATCACATGCCTCGTGGAGAGCAGCCAAATTGTAGTTGTGGTCTGACATGATTCCAAATAACAAAGAAACAAAATAAATAAATAAATAAATAAATAAAACGTATTTTGTCCCTTAATTTTGACACTACGTTAGTAGAGGGGTTGTTACACTAGTTTATCACATTTCAAGGACTAAAAATAAACTTTTTACCGGAGCCTGCAAAAGTGCTACCACTCACTCCGCCATCTTGAAAAAAAACCCCGCATGCGTATGAATGGAAGTCAATGGAATGAAAAGTGCAGGGTGACCGCCCCTTTAGAGGCATTTTTTTTGCTTTTGTTAATTGTATAATAAATAAAAAAGAAAACAAAAAGAGAATACAAAAAGATAAGAGAAGCTAGTGTTAGTTTCTTACTTTTTTTAAGAAAACAGGTTGTTAGTAAATAGAGTGCAAGTCTAAAAGGGGCATTTAAAAAAAATAAGAATAGAATTAGAATAGAGTGCTAGAGTTAGAGGATCAAATAAAGATAAAAGATCGTTCGCACATGGCCAAGTACTCTTCTCTTCGATTTCTTTCTCTTTGCTCTTGGCATAAACGCTGTCAAAACGGCAACAACCAATCAGAAATAGGCTTCAACGACTGACCAATGAAAACGCGACATCGTACATGGAATCTTATTGGTTGATATTGAACCGCACATGGAATAAGTTCACTGAAGTTCAATCAAGACGAGCCTAGATGGATCCGCCGAATCGACGATCTCAGGTAACCAGTTTTATTGGTTTTGATGTTAAATATGTCAAATGTATCTAAGAATTGTCTGGGAAGAGGGCGATTGGATTATTTTACATATAAATTACCTAGACTGTCAACCACATTGTTCACACTACGTGCCATGCCCATTGAAAGTGAGATTTTTTAACCAAATATATTTGAAAGCCGATTCCAAAAGGCAAAAATAGTATTTTACACATTGTCTCGTGCAATCACACCAACGATTAAACATTAAGTACGTAGCGAGATCAACTGCTAAATTCAAATCTGAACAAATATTTCGGGGGAATAAGATAAGGGGGCAAAATGCCCCAGAAAATTATGTTATCTATGGCTGTCACGAATGAAGTGATGTGAAATTAATGAAAAGTGACATCTGCAATGGATTTTCTTTATCGCGGATTGCAGCGTTGAGTGCTATAATCAATCACGCACTGTTTTTTATTATTATTATTATTATTTTTTTTTTTTATCTAAAAAATCTAACCTTCAATGGGCATGGCAGGTATGTGAACAATGTGGTTGACAGTCTAGGTAATTTATGTGTAAAATAATCCAATCGCCCTCTTCCCAGACATTTCTAAGATACATTTGACATATTTAACATCAAAACAAATAAAACTGGTTACCTGAGATCGTCGATTCGGCGGATCCATCTCGGCTCGTCTTGATTGAACTTCAGTGAACTTATTCCATGATGGGTCGTTCGCGAACTCTTAAGAGCCCTTGTAGGTTCTTGTAGGTGAACGACGAGAGCTAGCTCGCTTATCTGAAGAGCCGACTCTATTTAAAAAAAATATAGCCTATAGAAATTAAATCATGTGTAATATGTAATAATGAAATAATGGATGCATTTTATTTTATTTAAAATAATTGACTAATTCAAAGAACAACAAAAAAAAATATTATATAGGCCTAAAGGCGCACATATTCGTTTCGACTGTCTGATCAGCCTCACATTCTGTTCCTGTCAATCATACACGAGGTGTCAACCAATTATATGGCATGAGCGAGGGGCCGAGCCATCACACACACAGTGTCAAACTCGGAGAAGAAACCGCATCAGTCCCTCGAAAGTAAGGCAGCTTGCATTTCTGAATGCAAATCTCTCATAAAATAAAAATATGATCAGCATTGTGTGTGTGTTCATGCTAGTTATACAAAACATAACTAGTGAGATAGTTCATGCTGGTTATATAACATGCCAAAAAAGAGGGACCACCATAATAATCCAATAAATTAATTATTCTTCAATAATATTTCTTCTATTGTTGTTCAGATTCAGATTGTATTTGTTTTATAATGTTGTTGTTTCTATACATTAAAAAGTTGTAATTTAAATGCAAATGTTTAATAGTATTCTTTTTTCATAACAAATCAATGCATTAAAGGAGCCATGTGTAATGTCTGGCAAAAAAATCAAGTCATACTCCACATTCCATACCAGATGGGGGCAATATGCCTCAATAAAGTGAATTGGTCTACTCTAGAGTAACAAACGAGAAACGGCATAGTCTCTATGCTCCGCCCCTACCTTCACAACAACCCTAGAGCCATAGCCGAAGCCTAATGCTGTGTTCACACCAAACGCGAATAGAGCGTCTGGCGCGAATGATTTCAATGTTAAGTCAATGTAAAGACGCGTTTACGCGCGTCTGGAGGTCTCGCGGCGCGAATGAGGCGTTTAGCGCGGCGCGGTAGACGCGAATTCGTATGGCAAGCCAAAGTAGTCATAAACGCCTGTTCGGGCGTCTGATTGCACACTGACACGTCAAAAGCGTGCGATTTAACGGCGAAACGCACGTCCTTGACGCGTGATTTGCCATAAAAACGCACGTTCTTAGCGTGCGCTTTGGGATTGCGGAAAACGCGCGTCAGAAACGCGCGTTTTTGTGTATCAAAACGCGCGTCCTTGACGCGCGCTTTGGAGTCACCAAAACGCGCGTTTTTGGCGTGCGTTTATCATTATAGAAACGGGCGTCCAAGACGTGCGTTTTGAGTCGGACAAAACGCACGTTTTGAACGTGTAAACAGGTCAACCAAACTGGCGGTGTAAACGTCTTCTTAATATCCAAACAGGCGAAAGGAACGTGCGCTCTCCTAGTGTTTTCAAAATGGCACGTCGAAAGCGTGTGCTCACTTCATAGGGCAGGAGTCTGTAATGCTTTGTCCGCTATATATGGGGTATTACGGTAAGGCATTGCTGCCGCATACATTTTTTTTCCACGGTCATAATGAGGTAGGCTATGTTATGTCGTTTAAACGACACATTTTAATTTAATGTGGTTAAGCTTCATTAAAGAAATGGGTCTGATACACTCTATATTATAGATCAGTGGTGTGGCACAGTTTACATGAATGTTGTTCATTTTAGCTGCTATCTAACGTTACCTCTGTAGCACCTTGATGACCACCAATACATAATAACTCGTGGGAATGTGATATTATGTCGTGGCCACGATATCATTTTGTCGAGGTCACACATCCTTATGTCATGGCCTCGAGATGTTTTGTTGAGGGAATGACATTTTTCTCGTGGCCACGAATTTCATACGTAAACAAACCTGTTAAATTTAACATATATATTTCATTTTATTTCGGCTAAATAATAGACCATAATTATAAGTACAATAGTGTTCCGTTGGGGAATTAATCATCCCTGTAGTAATGTCACGTTTGTAAATGAAAACACAACACGCTCATTTATCATTTATCTGACAATTAAGCCAAGAAAGTTTTGACTTTATGATTGTATTTATGTCCATGCGTGATGATAAATGACCATGTTGTGCTTTCATTTACAAATTAAACTACGTGAATGATTAATTCCTCAGCGAAATACTATAATATTTACAATTTTGGTCTATTAATTAGCCGAAATAAAATAAAATATATGTTACATTTAAAATGCATTCCAGCAAAAATTCCGGTCAGCATAATCAAAGCTTGATTTGCATGTCGAACATTTACAGTAGGCTATTGTTTACAAAAGTATTCAGAACGTTATGGGGCGCCGTTTGTAAAATAAAATGTGTAAGAAAAACTGGTCAGATTTAGCTACAAAACAAATACATTTGTGCACGATTTACTAAAAATAAGCTTTATGCAATATTTTTATTACTTTAAAAATATTTTTAATAATTTAATTTAATATATATATATATATATATATATATATATATATATATATATATATATATATATATATATATATAGGCCTATATATATTACATTTTTACTATATGACTATTACAATAAAGTATTAAAGGTAAATCTGTTTTTTTTTTTAATCTAAATCTAAATCTTCATTTTAAATCTAAATGTAAAGGTTAAGTCCAAGTCATAAATGTTAATTTTATATCTAAATGTTATATATATATATCTATATAATATATATATATATATATATATATATATAATATATATATTATATATATATATATATATAAAAACATTAACATTTAGATATATGATTAACATTAATGATTTGGACTTAACATTTATTTAAAATGAAGATTTAGATTTAGTTAAAACATTTAGATTTACCTTTAATACTTTATTGTAATATAGTCATATAACAAATACAAAAAAATATTAAATTATTAAAAATATTTAAGTAATAAAAATATTGCATAAAGCTTAATCTTAGTAAATCTTGCACAAATGTATTTGTTTTTGTAGTTAAATCTGACCAGTTTTTCTTACACATTTTATTTGCAAACGGCGCCCCATAGAACGTTAAGAGATCGAAATGAAAGGAAAAGATGAATATAAACGAAGCAGCAGTCATCCTTAATTGAAGAAATGTGGCAAACCATCTTTGGAGAGAACCTCATATTATTGATATACATTTGTGAACGCACATTTTCTGCAATGTCGCGCGTCAAGTCATGCTCCCATGCGCGTCTTACAGACTGCATCTTACAATCGCAACTTCATTGTGCTGTTACTCCTTTCGAGACGAATTTCACAAAATTGGTCAGCTCCCCGAGAGCATCAGGTATTTTATATATTGGGAGTAGAATTATTTATTTATTTCAATGAAAGTAATCGATTAGATATCATAATATTTAGGCTATAATATTATAAATCAGGTCAATGCACAATGCACAGGTCAATTTCCCAACAATACACGTAAAGCAATCGCACGTAGCTGTGCTTTAAGTGCTGCTTAAAATTAAAATTAAATTTATGCATTTAGCAGACGCTTTTATCCAAAGCGACTTACAGTGCATTCAGGCTATCAATTTTTACCTATCATGTGTTCCCGGGGAATCGAACCCCCAACCTTGCGTTTTGTAACGAAATGCTCTACGTATATCTAGTGTATATAATATTATACACTATAATATAATATTGTATTGTATTATAGTCTCTCTCTCTACTGTATATAAAGTACATTATATATTATTATGTAAAGTATAATTTTATTAATATTATACTTTAAATAATAATATATAATGTACTATATATACAAATTAATTTAAAAAATGAAAGAAAATAAAGAATCATAAAGTGTACAATAAAGCACAATCAAATCCTTATATTATAATGACATTGCACTTAAATCAAGTTAAAGGTGTAATCTGCTGATTAATATTAATATTACTATCGTTTTTACAAACTTCTTAGGCTTACGAAGCTTTTGGGAAACTCAGCAATCGTTCGTTATTGTTTCACGTGCGTTTCCCAAAAATGCACTTAACACAATCGCACGTAGCCGTGCCTTAAGTACTACTTATGGGGTCGCTATCCGTTTGTTAAGTGCTGAAATGTCACCTTAGAATGGTTCGTAACTGTAGTACACGCTCTGTTATTAAAATGTTAACCTAATGCTGTGTTCCAGACAACTCGGATATAATAACTATAATATAATATAATATAATTTTTAATTATAATTATAATTTTATTTTTTTATTTCGAACAAGTTGAATATATGTCAAAGAAAGGGGAAAAAATTGTATTTGTTCATTTGTTTTTGTTTTGTTTTTGTATATTACTCATTTGTATATTTATTATGTGTTTTTTTCCTTTTGTATTTTTAATAGTTCGAAATAGAAATTAATGAATGAATAATATAATATTTTTATTATATTATATTATATTGCATTATACGTATAATATTATACTTTACATACTAATAATAATAATTATAATAATTATATATATATATATATATATATATATATATATATATATATATATATATATATATCAATCGTGCGATATATAGTCAATATTGTGGTGAATATTAAGATCAATCGTACTATCGTTTTACGAAGTTCTTAGGCTTACGAAGCTTTTGGGAAACGCAGCCCAGGTTGGTTTGTTTGTTACTGGTGACATAATATGTAAATGATATGCGTGCGGCCAGCTATACTTGCACTTGGACCAAAGTGCGGCCCGCTGGGAAAAAATGTTGAGAACCACAGACTTACATTCATGTAAACTGTACTAAACCACTGATCTATAATAGAGAGTGTATCATATCCATTTCTTTAATGAAGCTTAACCACATTAAATTAAAATGTGTCGTTTTTTAAACGACATAACATACCTCATTATGACCGTGGAAAAAAAAATGTATGCGGCAGCAATGCCTTACCGTAATACCCCATATATAGCGGAAAAAGCATTACAGACTCCTGCCCTATGAAGTGAGCACACGCTTTCGACGTGCCATTTTGAAAACACTAGGAGAGCGCACGTTCCTTTCGCCTGTTTGGATATTAAGAAGACGTTTACACCGCCAGTTTGGTTGACCTGTTTACACGTTCAAAACGTGCGTTTTGTCCGACTCAAAACGCACGTCTTGGACGCCCGTTTCTATTATGATAAACGCACGTCAAAAACGCGCGTTTTTTGGTGACTCCAAAGCGCGCGTCAAGAACGCTCGTTTTTACAGCAAATCACACGTCGAGGACGCGCGTTTTGATGCTGCGCGTAACGTGCGTTTCTGACGCGCGTTTTCCGCAAACCCAAAGCGCACGGTAAGAACGTGCGTTTTTATGGCAAATCACGCGTCAAGGACGCGCGTTTCGCTGTTAAATCGCACGCTTTTGACTCCACGCGGTGCAATCAGACGCCCGAACAGGCGTTTATGACTACTTTGGCTTGCCATAAATTTATGAGGTGTGATTTATGCATTTACCTTGCTAACTAAGCTCTCAGTCGTGTCGATCGTCGCGTACCTTGCCGTGACCAAGGACGTGTGATGAGAAGCGCGACACTTTCGTCGCCCCCCTTCTCGCGTGAGAAGCTACGTGACGTCTACGCCTTGTAGTCTGTAATACCTTTTGGCCAGTTTGTGTGTGTGATTTTGTTAAATGTCTTAAGTGCTGTAGATTAGTGTTTTTTGTTTTGTTTTGTTCGGCGCAAAAAGAAAGAAAAAAAACCTGCATGTTATAACATTTTTAGCACCTCCAAATCCCCGAATATTTCATAATCTTCAGAACGTTGACGAAAATATGACGAGTAAAATTAAAATTACACTGCAATATAGCTAATCAATGAACTTACAATGTTATTTAGAAGTGCACTTGTAAAACAACAACCAGGAACAACCATTTCACAGCTTTCTTGTAAGCACCATATATCACTAATGGCACAAGATAATGGCAGTATAAACCAAATGGAAAGACAACATTTTTATAAGTTTATGTGTTTTGTCCCCCAGAAAACCGTTAATCGAAAAAATGGCTTAATGCATTAACACAGTTAAATCCAAAGGCCAAATTCTAAATTAACGATGGACCATGAGTAAACACTTCAATCATGTAATGTTTTAATAATTCATTTAGTAGTTTAGAAAATACAATATTTTAGGTTATATATTATACTGGAATGCATCTATACACATTCCAATTATTTTAATGATTTCTCCAAAGTTGGCCTCATTTTACAGATATTTTATGTTCTCATTCATAAAACACTCACACATCAAATAATTAACTCTAGTGTCACAGTGTGAACTCAAATAACACACAATTATCCATAAGCTAACATTCAGTAACAAAACTGATGACACCAGTCAGAATTTCAGGATAGTATAAACAGGAGCACAGGTGACTGCTTTAAAAACGCATCCTAGCACTGGAGAGAGAGCGGAAAGAATCACACAGTGTAGTACAGTAAAGTAACTATAGTAACATCACTTTATTACAGTTACAGTGTTCTGAATTGATCTCACTAGTGTTCACTGGGCAGGGAAGTTGTCTGCACTGTAAATTCTAATTAGGAAACCTTACTTAAAAAAAAGCATGCAAACCAACTGCCTTGAAAAAAACAAGTAAAGTGAAATAAGAATAGTAATTTGTACTAACAAAGGTTTATTTAGTGTTGTAAACTTACACGCAAGTTCTTGTAACTAAGAATCACTATTTTCAACAACTAAATGATTAAGTAAAATATAATATGTGCGTATTTCAAACAACTCATTTAAGTTTAGCTAAATCAAGTAACATTTCCTGCAACTTGGAATTTCTAAGTTGTATTTACTTAAAACAGCAATCTAGTTTTAACCAGTTGCCTTAAAAAAAAAACAAGTTACCATTACTCCAGTAACTTAAATGCTTCAAACATCCATTACAAATTCATGACAACAATGTTCTATTCATCAAACACATAACCACACAAAAATCAAATGTTTTTTTTCTGTCCCAAGTCAAGCATCATATGTTTTAACTTGTATTACAAACATTTTGAAACAAAGCAAAAAAACAGTCTGCTTTTGTTTATGCTAAACAGCAAAGGTAGCAGTACGATGAGATTAAGTATTGCAATGAGTTGGCCACACAAGTTGCCAATGTTTTTTTTTTTTTTTTTTCTGTCCCAAGTCAAGCATCATATTGTAAGTGTTCTTCACAGTATCAGGGTAATCCACATGTAGCAGTAATCCAAACGTAGCACACGTCGGTCCGGAAGCAAATGTTGGAGGTAGACCCTGGAGACTGTTCTTTGCAGTACTACACTGAACAATGATGGCAGAAGACACAGGGTCAAGGCAGAGAAGATCTCTATAAACACTAAACATTCAGTTAAATTCAACAACCCATAAGACACTAGTGCCCAGACTGCATCAACATCAGACACCTGTATAAAACCAAATAAAAACAATATTAGCAGGGAAATGAGGGTGATCAGTTGTCAGTGTTATCTGTCCTGCCTACACTGCCATGCCATTGGGTTAGTTCACCCAAACTTGAAATTCATGGTGTCATCATTTACTCACCCATGACTTTTGTTTATTTTCGAAACACAAATAAAGACATTTTCAGTGAAATCTGAGAAATTTCTGTCCTTTAACTGAAGGTCTATTTACCCAACACCTTTAGACAGTTGATCATATAGCAATCATGTCTCTTTCGAAGACTTGAGCCGCTTTTCCACTGTCAGACCAAACCATTCTTAATTCTCAATGCTTAACCATTCCATGCTGTGACAATACGGATATAGTTTAATTTTTCACTGTTGGGCTGTTAACGGAGCTCTTTTGAATGCAACATAAATGTGTCAGTCCCACTGATCTATAATATAGAATAGTCATATATAGATCAGTGGTCAGTCCTTGTCTTAGTAATGCAATAGTTAAGAAATCGTACCTGATGTAAATAGCACCCATGTTATGAAAGATTAAATATCACTTTTAATTTTACTATTAACTTGTTTACTTCACTCAAATAGCATGTTGGCCAGCTACAGAGAAACTGGTGGCTAGGCAAAAGAAAAACGACCAACCCTGAGCAGCAACGTCACTCCAGGCATTCTACAGCACGGTTCAGTGTGTTCAGCTAAGAATTCTGGATCAAGAACAGTTCATCAGACCGTGCCTAACAGAGTTCAAGTGGAAATATAACAGAAACTGCTCCTTACAACTCACTGAACAGTTTGGCTCAAAATGTAGATTAATCAGCTCAATTCATATAGACTGATTTGATGGTTTCTTGGGTGTTAGAGATTTGGATTAAATATCTTCATTCGTGTCATGAAGATGCAGACTTTTTTATGGAATAGAATAACAGAAGGGAGATTAAATGGCACATTTTTTCATTTTTAATTGAACTAGGTATGTAATCAACAATAATCTTTATAAAGGTATCTCAGTAATATACCAGCAAATACACAGGTATTTTTTCTAAAATGATGTGTTCTTTTAAGGTGTAACTATGAGAACTTACAAAGCGGGTCAACTGTAGAAGTATCTGGGGTGATCATGAAGTAAAACAGGTACAGTAGGCCTCAGATGGGTGTGTAGTTTTCTGTCAAACATGGGTTCTAGAAGAAAAGAAAAGAAAAAACAAAGTTTAAGAAATTCAAAAATTAAGTCATAAACAATTTTTACAAAAAATAAAATTATAAGTCAAATACTAATATCAACATAAATATTATTATTAAATATAATAAAAAATACTGAAAACATTTAAGGTAGCAACATACATTTTTACGGGTTGTAGGGTGTGAAGTGTCCTCTTAGATTTGTGAAAAGAAACACAGAAATATGGTTACAGGTATTCTGGAACTGCAAGAAATAATTTGAAATTGCAAATAAAGCGTAGCACATGATTGAGTGAAAAACCTGAAATACCTTACCTTTATTGTACTGAGGCCCATGTTCACAAGATCGCTGTTCAGAGAAGACAGTTGCCACAAGCTTTTTTCCTAAATATGAAAAATGATTCTTCAGATAAAGGCGTGTTCCACTACTGTTGTGAATTGAAGAACAAAGACACATTCGTTTCTTGATATTTGCATGTTTTACAATAGAAAGAAAATTTCTATACATATCTACTTGAGGCCTCAGTCGTAAAACCAATTCAAAAGCAATATTTCTTCTGTTACAGTACTAACACAGCAAAGAAATAATTACTGCAAGACAACGAGCTCATTCAGCTTAAACCTTAAATGTGCGATCACGTAATGACTATGATTGTATTAAAATGTTGACACTAAAAATTGTAAACTGAAAAATGACTCACAGTGTTATAAAATTATAGAGTGAATTTTGCAAAAGATTATGGTTAACAATTAATACTATCAGTGGTACATAAAGATTAATTTTAAAACCTTCTGTGAGCTCATCTTGGAGACTTTGGCATGTTCTTGAATTGTACCTCGAATTTTCATGCATTCATTTTTAACTAGCAACACATTTTTTCAATTTGAGAAATAAAAAAAAAGTTTCAAATTCACCAAAATGTGCCACAAGTTCTGTATTTCTATAGTTTTTGTTCTAATAGCAGAATAGCAAAGATCTTTTCTGTCTGTTAGCTAACAATGGTGCTGACAAGGAGTTAATGTTAGTCAGTTCAAATTAGCAGCACACAGAAACATACATCCACACACAATTATTATTTTTAAACTTACCTTATTATTATTATTCTGTAGAAGTATTCAGTGTTTGTCCAGAGGTAAAATGCAAGCAGTCTCTCTACTTCTTCCTAGTTTCAGCAAATTCGAGCAGAAATTCAAAACATCGCTTGTTGCGCATGCTCTCTAACCGTCCTTATTTCTTCTTCTGTGGTTTTGTTGCGCATGCTCTCTAACCGTCCTTATTTCTTCTTCTGTTGTTTTGTTGCGCATTAGCAACACATTACCGCACTGCTGCCTCTCACTGGTGAAGTAATGTCATCGGTTTTGTTGTATCTACTTGAATATTTCAAGTAAGAATTACTGTTTTATTCGCCTTAAAATTAGCTGTAACTTAATAAAACCAAGTAAGTATAACAACTAAGTAAAGATAACTTATTATATTTAAGTAAGGTAAACTATTGGATTTTATAGTGTGTGTATTTGTACTGTAGGTTTTGTCATCTGAGGCCAAAGTTTGATATTGATAGATGTAATGGTTTTTGACTGGAGAATTAGATTTTTACATGGAAGTTTGCACAAGTTTGTTTGTTACGAGAATGTGTTTATAGTTGTGAGAAACGGGTAAATTGTTTCATGTTAGGAATCGAGAAAAACTAAGACAGCATTTAGTAAAATTGAAACAATTGGAATATCTTTGGGATAAGCAATGCACACGGATTATATCAAACTATACTGTCAGTACATCATAGTTAAATTAAATTGTTATATGTATTCGTTTCTTTTCAAAAGTGTGGAAATTGATTTTTAAAAATAAGCTTTAAATAGGCCTATCCCTTATAATGTGGCTCTCTCTAGTGGACAGCATTAATATCACAGCTTTTAACATTGGATTATGTTATCACATAGGGTCTAGGCTTTGATAATAAAGTAAACTGCATAAATAATTGATTTTTATTTTTTTGAGCACTCATTATAAATCACTTTCCAAACAATATCACCTAAAAATCAATTGAAAATCAAGCAAGTCTATTCAGTGACTACCATGGAGTGTCCAAATACATTCACAGTTACAGCTTAAATGAAATAATACAATAATAATATAGGCTAATTTTAATCTGAGCACATATTAATTTACTGGTAATAGTTAATACAACACGTCTCTAAAGAAAAAAAAAAAATCACTATACAGTAGACCTCATTTCTGAAAACTAGATAACTGTATGATCAGCAGATGTCTATTATTTCAGAGTTCAGTTTTTTTTTTTCATGCCATACAGCTGCTTATTACCAGAGCAGTTTCTTGTAAGCTACTCTACATGTTCAAATTAAGAGGCTATATATTGATAAATAATTAATACGTTTATACATAGGCCTATTTGAAAATGTTTTAAAACTGGTACCCAGTTTGAAACATTTTCATTTTCAAGTGTTATGTCTATATAGTAGCCTACTTTTCATGTGTTGATATCTACTGAAGCCTTATGATTACAGTCGTAGGGAGACTGTGGCGTAGCGAGTCAGCTCCAGGCACATGTGCAAAAAACTTAGTCTGAGATAATTCGTTCAGTAACTGCATATGAATCAATTATAATATCCTCATCAATAAATAAACAACAAAATAAACATGAATAAAAAAATCCAAACTGAAAAAAAAATAAAAAAAAATAAAATACAAACAAATCTATCAATAATAGATAAAAAAAGACTAAGTTAAAAAAAGTAAAAAAAAATTATCGATGCCACAGACTTTTTTTCACTTCACAATATAACAATTTTATTATCGTAATTTTTACATTTAATTCTTAAAATATTATGACGTTAATCTTATTTATTCAGTTATTTTTCAACGTGGCACAAAATGCTGCCTTATAGGCTACTGAATGCAAACACAATTTTTGCACAGCGGCCCAAAAACAAACAAACAACAAATAAATCAATAAAAAAACAAACAAACAAAAAAAGTAAAAATAGTGGTGAGATATTTGAATTATGTCTTAATAAACTAATTTCTTCTGAGTCAATGTTGTTGCAAAAATTAATTTGACGAACTGACTAGCCATCTCCTCATTGGACGTGCCCTGAGAGAGAAACGCATCTTTAGATTACATAATGAAAGAGTTTTGTTTTCGATTTGAATTATTTCGTTTTAAAATAGTAATCTAAAACGCAAAAAGCATTCTACAGATATTCTATAGAAAAGCATTCTATAGATATATTTATCATGTCGGTGAATCGCTCCTGCTCAAGACCAATAGGACAATAGCTAAGCGCACCCTGTTTGTTTTCCTTATTTTACAAAAGCATAAGGTTTTGTTGATATTGTGAGTGCACACAAATACAAGCAGACCCTTTGCAGTTCCGAATGAAGCACACTCTTACCTTTATGAGCCAAAATGACGGCGTATTTTTAAGTTTTTACTGTCATTTAAAAAAAAAAAAAAAAAAAAAAAGCTGACCCATGTCCTGCAAAGCGCTCGCTCTCCGCACAAAGATTGGATATGCGCCTAACAGCGCTCATTTATCTAGGTTAAACGTTTAAATTAATGCTGTGGAATGCATGAAGTGTATTATGTCTGTTTATTTTAGGCAAGTCGCGTTGGTTTGAGAAGGCTAAATTGATCAAACATAATACTCAACTCACTATCCGCCGCTGCATCCTGCTCGTTCCTTTAAAAAACAAAAACTCGAATTTACCAAACACAAAATGTTCCAAACATATTTCTAAATTAACTTAATAAAGAAACAAAAAGAAATATGACAACTTTTCTATTAAAAAACAAAACTGAACTATTTTAATAGCTGTGTAATAGGGAAGAGAGAGAGAAAAAAGTCACGGTATCCAGTCCGACTCGGGCCAAGAATTCTCATATTAAAACACACCCAGACTACTACTTTAGGTACTGTTATCATGATCAACACCACCTTAAAGCCTTCCTTGGGGCAAAATAAGACAAAGCCAAATGATTATCAATGTATTTATTCACAGGTACGCTTATCCAGACGTTTATCCACGCGTACGTTATCCAGACGCTTATCCACGCGTACGTTATCCAGACGTTTATCCACACGTACGTTATCCAGACGCTTATCCACACGTACGTTATCCAGACGCAAAGTAAAAAAAAATCCTTTCTTTGCTACGTCGCCGCCACGCCGCCGCGCAGTTTGAGCACAGCTCCAACACGTGACCGTAACGTCTAACGTCTTATATCTTACGTCTGACGCCTGAATACTATGGGATTTTGGCCAGACGGCTGGCGAGCGTATACACGTCAGTTCTCCTCTCAGTCTGCTTAGTGAGTAGCAAAAAGTGCACAAATCACACCCCATATAAATTCGCCTCATTCGCGCGTCTAGTTCGCGCGAATGACGCGAATTGAGCGTCTGGCGCGATACGCGCGAATGTGCTTTTTGTGCATTTATGTGTTTGACGCGAATTCGCGTCTTCCGCCCGAGTTGAAAAATTTGAACTTTGGCGTCCCAGACAGCAAGCAGTTTTGGCCCACATCTGGCCCGCATGGATTTCACACGGGCCAGATGTGGGCCGGATCTGGGCTAACACTATTTTGCTGTCTGGGGTCAATTCGCGCCGCGTTAACCAATCAGGAGCCTGCTCAGGAGTCACTCAT
This sequence comes from Cyprinus carpio, assembly GCF_018340385.1. Classification (NCBI taxonomy): domain Eukaryota; kingdom Metazoa; phylum Chordata; class Actinopteri; order Cypriniformes; family Cyprinidae; genus Cyprinus; species Cyprinus carpio. The sequence goes on from NC_056611.1 coordinate 22,160,295, forward strand.
TCAACATGGAGGAACGAATGATGTTGTCAGTGAGCAGTCACCCGGAGCTATATGACACGACGTTCATATTTCTATATACAGGAATAAAAAGAAACTCGCTTGGAAGAGTGTGTGTTGTAAATACACACATTTAACTTTTGAGTCACGTACATGTTTATCGAGCCGCGGCCTTCCCGCCGTTTTTTACAAGTATTTTCCCCTTACTTTTCGCTAACAAGATAATGTGTTTATTCAGAGGACGTGTGCAGGAAAAAGTGGAAAAGCCTCGAATGCTCGATCAACATCAGCCATCATACACACAAACAAACCGCCTAGCACTTGCCCCTCCCACAAGAAGCGGATTTCGCCTCGTACGCGCGTCAATTTCGCTTCAACTTTTGCTTTCTAGGCGCGTCTATTTCGCTCTAGACGCGCGAATGCATTCAAAATGTTCAAGCGGCAAACTAGGCGCGGTAGACGCGAATTTGACGCTCTATTCGCGTTTGGTGTGAACACAGCATAAGAGGACGTTTTGCCTCCAGAGGAACGTTGGGTGATGTCAAGTGATCTTGAAACATGACATCTTCAAGCTACTCCCCTTCACCTTTACCAGTGAATATGTTCATATTCGTTTTGTTCATATTACATTTTGAATTGTATATACACATTATTTGAATTAAATTAATTTGACAGACAGCATTCTGTCAACATCATTGGTCAACATCAGACAGCTGATGTTAACCAAGCTAGCACCAACCAACGTAACCAGAGCTGCCAACTCTCAAGCATTCACCGTGAGACACACACAATTGACTCTTTTCACACGCTTTCAAAAACTTGACCGCTCTGAATATAGTGAGTGAGTGCGCGCGCGGCCGGGGCGCGCTCTCTCTCTCTCTCTCTCTCTCGGGTTCATTATCATCGAAGACATTTCAAGCTTCTTAGGTAATGTTACATTTTAGCATCAGCTTGGTAGAGACGGGCTTTGGTAGATAAACAGGTGAAAACCGGATCGGATCTGTGGGTAAGTTATAGCTAGCTAACTATCAAACGCAGCTACGGTAAGCCATCGAACAGCCTTCGATACATTTCTATGTTATAACTTCCCGAAAAAAATACGCAAACATATAAAACAAAATTCTAGCGAAATACTAACAGCATCTTACTTACCAATCCAAAAGAAATGTTGCAAGTTCGGAGTCGAATCTCATTTCTTTCAAGTCCATCAGTTGTCTCCAGCGATGGAAAGCAGTGCCGATGTTTACTGTTTCGGCTCCTTTTCTTATCGGATTTGATTTGTGATTCCGAGCGCGGTTGCTTGACATCAGGTTCAAGTACGCCCACAAGCCGTGCGAGTTATTCGTGTATTGCAGGTTGGCTGGTGGGTATATTGCCCGCATACCGGCCTCCCATGGCCGAAACTGGTATTACGACACCTGTCGGGCCGTGGCTAGTAATGCTAATGCTAATTAAGGTTGATATCTCTGCAGCACTATAACTTGACATTTTTTTAATGACATCATCGCCCTTATTTCTTCTCATTCTTTTGATGCGTGTAGGTCATTTTTTGGATATTTTTACCTCAATTTTTACACATGGCACCTTTAAAGAAATTGTGAGACATTGTGAGTATGATTTAATTTAATAATTTAATTAGAATTGTTTTCACACCTATCATAGTCAAAACATTATTGTTTTTTAAAGAGCCGTTTGTGATCCAAAAGAGCCGGCTCTTTTCAGTGAGCTGAGTCAAACGAGCCGGCTCATGAAAAAGAGCCGAAATGCCCATCAACCAATAAGATTCCATGTACGATGTCGCGTTTTCATTGGTCATTCGTTGAAGCCTATTTCTGATTGGTTGTTGCCGTTTTGACAGCGTTTATGCCAAGAGAGCAAAGAGAAAGAAATCGAAGAGAAGAGTACTTGTAGTGATGGGAAGTTCGGTTCTTTTCCGCGAACCGGTTCTTTCGGACGGTTCGATTCAGTAAACCGGTTGAAAAAACCGGTTCACCGGTTCTTTTACGCTCGACGTAATGACGTCATTGGCGATGACGTAATGGCAGCAAGTCTATCAAACATTCAAATATATAAAGTAATCATAACTTTAGTCAGTTAAAAACCTCATAATCATAAAAAAGTTTACAATTAAGTTTTGCAACAACGCACCCAAATACAGTAACAGCAATAATGTGCATACGAGGATTTAAGTCTTGAAGATATAAAATAAATAAATTAGGTGTCATCAGCGCAGAAACCATGATCCACTTACTATACATAATCCATTGCAATTTATTTGTTATTAAATAAACTTACGTTTCGCCAGATTGCCCTTCATTCAAGCCCACGGTTTACCCGCGCTCCTAACATTAGCACAGAATCAATCACCAAAAGAATCAGTTCGGTTCAGACGCGCTGTGTGTCAGTGAGATTTACGCTGAATCACGCATGCACAGTATCATCAGCTCATCGATTCTCAAATCGGACGTGTCCGAAGGAAACAGTTCTCGGTTCAGTGTACTGGTGATCCGAAAACCGATGCAACCGGTTCTTGACTCGTGAACGAGAATCGCTCTAACCGACTCGCTGCAGTTCAGTATCATCAGCTGCTCTACTCGTGTTCATGTTCTATTTACTACAAACTCAATTTGTGAATGTGTCATCGTTAACTATAAATACAGTACAGATATTTCATAAATCATCCATTATTCCTATTAAACATAGAGTCTTTAGAGTCTTAATTATTGTCCAACTTCCCTGAAAACCCCTTTGGCCTATAATCTAACAATCTACAATTTAACAAAATATACAGATTAGATACATTCATCTTAAAAAAAAAAAAAAAAAAAAAAAAAAAAAAAAAAAAATATAGTTATTTCATCACACTTTCTGATGTTTAACAAAATGCATTACACGTTACACGCATGCGCAGTATCATCAGTTCATCGGTTCTCAAACAGAAACGGTTCTCGGTTCAGTGTACTGGTGATCCGAAAACCGATGCAACCTGTTCTTGACTCGAGAACGAGAATCAGCTAATCGGTTCTCAAATCGGACGCGTCTGAAAGAAACGGTTTTCGGTTCAGTGTACTGGTGATCCGAAAACCGATGCAACCGGTTCTTGACTCGAGAACGAGAACCGCTCTAGCATTGGGCGTGTACGTTCGTCATCTGGCTCGGCTCTGTGTTCATCTTCAGTTCTCTCTTCACAGCAGTTCAGTCAGTGTACTGTCTGAGTAAATGAATTACTCCGGGATATTGGTTATTTTGACTCAGAGGGAGTGTCAGCCACGTTAAAAAAGTTAACCGCTTAAGTAATTTGTGAATTAGTGCGTACTGGAGACGCGAACCGCTTCAAACGATTCAGTTCGATTTGGTGAACTGGTTCAACCGGTTCACTAAGAAGAACCGGTTAAATCGAACGATTCGTTCGCGAATCGGACATCACTAAGTACTTGGCCATGCTCGAACGCACGGGACACAGTCTAAGCACATACACGCTTACTTTAAGCGAAGAGGAGATATTCGCGATTGCACTGAACACGTTTTAAGTGCAGGCAGACTCTCTGAGCGACCCCAGAGAAAATTCTTACAAGAGCAACGTGTATCTGAGAGCGCGTGCCCAGTTCCCGCGCGCGAGCAGAGAGATTCGCGCTTGCACATTATATTCCGCGCGCGAGCAGAGAGATTCGCGCTTGCACATAATATTAATGTATTTCGCGCTACAATAATGCGCTCTCGACATTTGACAGGGAAATAACGCCATAATGGAAGAGATGTGTTTTTGAAAGTGAAAGTCGTGACATTTGCCAAGTATGGTAACCCATACTCGGAATTGGTGCTCTGCATTTAACCCATCCAAGTGCACACACACAGCAGTGAGAAGTGAACACACACCCGGAGCAGTGGGCAGCTATATATCCAGCACCCGGGGAGCAACTGGGGGTTCAGTGCCTTGCTCAAGGACACTTCAGCCATGGGTATTGAGGGTGGAAGAGAGAGCTGTTCATTAACTCCCTCCCCCACCTACAACTCCTGCCACCACCGAGACTCGAACCTGCGAGCTTCTGGTTACAAGTCCAACTCTCTAACCATTAGGCCACAGCTGTCCCCATTTTAGCTGCCCCCATTTTTAGCCGATTCTTGAAGATTCTGCTCCGATTGAGATGGGCAGGTCATTCCACCAGGAGGGAACATTTACTTTAAAAGTTAGTGAAAGTGATTTTGTGCCTTTTGGGGATGGCACAATAAAGCGACATTCACTTGCAGAACGCAAGCTTCTAGAGGGCACATAAGTCAGAAGTAATGAAATTAGGTAAAGGGGGGCAGAGCCAGCGGTGGTTTTGTAGGCAAATATTAATGCCTTGAATTTTATGCTAGCAGCTATTGGTAGCCAGTGCAAATTAAAAGAAAGGGCTTGATCTTCTTGATGTTGAATAAACCAAATCTGCAGGACCGGGCAGTTTTAGCAATGTGGACAGAGAAAGTCAGCTGATCATCAATCATAACTCCAAGGTTTCTGGCTGTTTTTGAAGGAGTTATGGTTGATGTGCCTAACTGGATGGTGAAATTGTGATGAAACGATGGGTTTGATGGAACCACAAGCAGTTCTGACTTGGCAAGGTTGAGTTGAAGGTGATGGACCTTCATCCAGAAAGAAATGTCTGTTAGACATGCTGAGATGCAAGCGGCTATCGTCTGATCATCAGGATGGAATGAGAGGTAGAGTTGAGTGTCATCAGCATAGCAGTGATATGAAAAGCCATGTTTCTGAATGACAGAACCTAGTGAAGCCATATAGACAGAGAAGAGAAGTGGTCCAAGAACAGAGCCCTGAGGCACCCTAGTAGTTAGATGTTGCGACTTGGACACCTCAGCTCTCCAAGATACCTTGAAGGACCTATCTGAGATATAAAACTCAAACCACTGGAGTGCGGTTCCTTAGATGCCCTTTTCCAATAGGGTTGACAGGAGGATCTGGTGGTTAATCCAGTCAAAAGCAGCAGACAGATCCAGCAAGATAAGTATTGAAGATTTGGAATCCACTCTTGCCAGTCTTAGGTTTCATCAACTGAGAGCAAGGCAGTCTTGGTTGAATGTCTACTTCTGAAACCAGACTGGTTGCTGTCGAGGAGGTTGTTCTGTGTGAGAAAGGCAAAGACTTGGTTGAATACAGCTCTTTCAAGTTTTTATTCATCATCATTATTATTATTATTATTATTATTATTATTATTATTATTTCATTTATTTATTATTATTGATATTATTTATTATCATTATTATTTATTCATTCATTATTATTTCCTTAATAATGTGTAAACAATTCTGGCCTACTTATTTTCCAACGAGTCTTGCATCTCCTCTTCAGAGCAGAGAATCCATGACATCAAATTCTGGAGGCAGGAACTGGACCAGAAGTTTGAGGAGATGGTGCAGGAGATAGAGACCCTCATCATATTCAAGAGTCGTGTGGAAAGAGCCTTAGAAAGCTGCTCTGAGCCTTTGCAAGTGACTTTGCAATGTCTGACTGAGAGGTACTTCACACTGTAGCACCACCAGTCGAAGACAATCCTAAAAATCAAGAGTTTTACTTAACCTACACAACCAAATTGATTAAAAGTAACAGCAAATAAATGCCATCCTTTTGAACTACGTCTGTTCCACAGACAGAAGCGGGTGGCAATTGACCTTGCGCATGATGAGGTGGAAGAGGAGCTGTTGAAGGAGAAGGAGGTGATTGAAGGAGTGATGGTCCTGCTTCAGCGAACACTGGAGCAGATCAATGAGCAGATCAGGTCGGTGGGACATTGACGAGACTCATTTGGGAAATCAAGAGACTAAGTTAAAGGGGTCAAATCATAAAAAATCAAGTTGTTCTTGATGTTTAATGTGGAAGCATCTGTCAAAGCTGTAATAAACAAATAATAAAATATTAATTAAATTATGATGATAATAATTCGGAAATAAACAATTATTTAATAAAACAATAAAATAATAATGACTTTGATGAGAAACTGAAAAGTGTTTAAAATATGGCACTAAACCCTTGCATTAATGGTATATTGTGTTATTTAATAAAAATGGTAGTTATATGAACAGTAATTTGATTAAAAAATTTATTTTACTTTGCACATTTTTCATGTGTTTTTCAGGCTCATTCGTTCAGTGAAATACTATCTGGAAAAGGACCTGCAGGACAAATTTCAGGCTGAGCGCATTGATGATTTCTGTGCTCTTCTCACTAATGCATCAACCAATTTAAACAGAGGGAATTCAGATTTTAGCAGTGCTGGGTAAGAAAAGTTCCTATAATACTACTTAGATGTTAAGAGAATATTTTCCATCTTTTTGTTCTGTATATATACAGTATATTTAGCCCTTTTACTATTTCCAGAACTGCAGTGACTCCTGAGGAGTGGGAGAGCCTCTGCATCTTAAACATTAGGAAAGCCGAGAAGGAGAAGAACAACTCTCTTTCTCTGAGAGCTCTCGTGGACAGTCTGCTTGAGCAGACGGCTTCAGACATGCGCAGACAGTACGAGGCCACGGGGAGGGCTTTTGAGCTCCGCATAGAGGAGACCAAAACTGCCAAAACACAGCTTGAGAACCAGCTCAATGAGGTCAGTTGCACTTGTAGTATAAAATCATTTCTACTAGTGAATTAAGGCACAGCAACATTATAATATATATTATGAAAAATATAGATTTGTTAAAATTATAATTAACAATTTTATTAAATATTATTGTATTGTATCTATTTTATATTAAAGAGCAGGTCATATGGGTTTTTGAAAAATCTCTCTTTTGCAGTTTATAACGTAGCTATCCTTAAATGAAAACAATCTGCAAAGTTGTTAATCAAAAAAGTGCATGATAAATAAAGATATTGTCTCTCAAAAGAGAGAGTCGACTCAGAGTCGCCTTTACGAGTCATTACATTTTCAAATCTTTTGTCTGTTACCGGTATACGTCACTGGGTAACACATTTGCATAATCCCCGCCTGCCAGCGAAATACGAACAGAGTCTGATCTGCCCACAAACACTTTTGCTATTAGTGCGTTTACATCATGTTGAGAAGACGCGGTGTTCAAGGATACCACAGAAATACAATTCAAGCCTTTTGTTGTGTGCTTGTCATTTTATCAAGAACTGCTTCTCTAATCTGGGCTTTTATCTCCGTTGGCTTCTAATCTTCTTAATTTGGACTAACAAGCTCTCTGAACCACGGCCTGTAAGTAGTACGATTGATACGTTAGGTGTACATTTTCAATTGAGTGCTCAAAATATAATTTTTTTGTGCCAATATGTGATGTATACCTAGTGTAGCTTTAGGTTTCCAGGTAAACACGATATTACTGTCTTACTGAAGTAGTTCTAAAAATTCGCAGTGAACCTAAGAATATGTCGATTATTGTAGACTGACGTTGTTCTAATTACTTTGTTTAATAATAAAGAATGTAGTGTAGCTCACAGACTTTATAATAATTGTGAAACTGCTGTTTATTGTGCTGCACTGGCAGTTACAGGGTTAATGCGGGAGAGATGAGTGATTTCGGCTGGTGCTGTGATACAACTGTTCTGCGTTCTGATTAAAAGTTAAGACCAAGCGTCTTTTGTCTGTCGTCCTTCAAACATTACAGTAGACATATTTTGGTTTACAAACTGTATTGTTTAATCAGTTAGTCACGTAAGCACTCGGCTAACGTATCCACCTAGTTTTCACAGTTTTAGCAGCTAAACCTTAGCTGTGGGCACGATTCGCTTGCATAAGTGTTTTTGTATTTTATGTCATTATAAGAACGGATTGATTATATTATTGTTTTATGTAAAGGTGCTTTGTCAATGGTAGCGCTGGCTAACTGGCTCAAGGACTCATCTCTGTGCCAATCACAACAGGTTTGGCCAGCTGACCAATCAGAGCAGAGTAGGCTTGAGGAAGGGAGGGGCTTGCTCCGAACTTGCTTGAAACGAATCATTTCCTAATCGTTGGCAAATGACTCTAATATTAAATGTATATTCTGAGAAAATTACAATGTTTTCTGACCTTAGATGCATTTAAACCTGATGTAGGGGACTCCAATACAATATTGGGACACTTTAAAATACCATATGACCTGCTCTTTAAATATTATTTAATCTTTAAATATTGAAGATTAATTTTGAGTGAGTGTTAGGTCATGGCTAAATTAAAATTTATTTAATAATATTTGACAATAATATATCCTATTGTGCATCTCTAATAACTAGCCATATAATACTCTGCAAAATTCAAAGTAAAAAATGTATATGTTTAGCATTTAATTGAGTAATTAGGATTGATTTCAATTTAATCTTGTCTGTAACATCCCAGATCTTTTTATAGGGTTTCCTTCTAGTTTTTTTAGGTTATAATTTGACTAGTTAGGTATGTCTATGTGCTCTCTTAAAGCTGCTAGGAGAGACAGCAAATCAGGAGAAAAATCTCAAACCCAAACTTTTTACAATCTCAGAAAAAAAAAATCAACACAAACAAATCAAGAAACGATAGTCTTCAAACAAACAAAACACCTAAACCCCTCAATCAACCCATTCTCACTCCTAAAGCGCCAAAAACTGACGCATGGTCAAGCGCCTCTAGCGTCACTATGAAGACGCCAAAGGCGCCCCTCGGCGTCCCTATATCATCGCACTAGGACCTACATTGCTTTCAGTGGGAAACTTTTGGCGTCAAGTACTCAGACGCGAAGGGCATGAGATGTTTATCGCCATGAAATCACGTTCAAGAAGTCTCATTCAGCGCACATCGCGATATTTGCCATCACTTTACATGTGCCACAGGTTGGGTGAGTAGTCGTAAATACGCTGATTTAATGCCTGTTATAAAATGTATTCCGTCTTCTTTATTAATCAGAATAGCGCAGTATGTTTACTCGCTGTATTATATCGGTCATCCGAGGCTGTCTTTGAGTTTTATTGTGTTTAACTAAATGAACACAGCTGCTAACCGGGGTGATTAAACACTATCTGTCACGTGACGTGCCATAGACCTTGGATCAGTTTTATATTCATATCAGGTTCAAAGATGTAAGTTGTATTTGTAGTAAAATCATGGTGACCACGACACGTACAATAGTAACAAATGAAATTTGAAGTTAAAACCCAGGAACGGGACATTTACCATGTATTTACCACAGTAGCTGTAGTTTTACTATGGTATAGCAATAGCACAATAATCACCAAACCAACTATGCTTGTACAACTGTAATGGTAGTGTTTTTATGTGGTTTTATATGACAGATATCACAGTAATCACATTTACGGTACCATGCTTTTAATACCTTTTTATGTAAATAGAAAAAAAAAAAGTAAATAAATAAAGGACACATATTTTTTCCCATCTTGCAGTTCATTCGTATCAGTTTATATCTTAAATATTTATATTAAAATTCTTCTCCTCCCCCCCCCCCCTTTTTATTATTATTATATTTTTTTTTAGCTGAAAAGACGTAAAGGAAGCAGTCAGCCCAGTCGTGTTTGTGGAGAGGTATTCCTTCAGAAATGGAGAAGACAGAAAGCTGCGGAGGCACACATTTGCAGCAGTAAGTCTGTGTTAGTTTTACCTTTTTATCAAACTGCTGTTATAATTTGCACAGCAAACTCTTGCACTGTCCAAATACCCACACTTGCCATCTTTGCACTTGACCACTTGATTACTTATCTGACATATTTCCTGTATTTTGGCCAAGTGTTCGAGTGAGCATGAGGACCACAAGTGTGTGTGTCGAACTTTTCATGACCTGATGGCAGTGGTTCCCAATCCTGGTCCTGGAGAACCCCAACACTGCATGGTTTTGGTGTCTCTCTTGTCTGACACACACTTTTGAGGTCTTGGAGTCTTCACTGATGAGCTGATGAGTTGAATCAGGTGTGTTTGAAGAGGGAGACATCTCAAATGTGCAGTGTTGGGGTTCTCCAGGACCAGGATTGGGAACCACTGCCTTATGGGACACATTTAAGTGTTTACAGAGATTTTTTTTATTTTTAATTTTTTTAGTTTCAACTTTGCATTTTAAAATAAACTTCTAAATGTCTTTTCAATAGTCCCTATTACAGATGAAAATTTAATTTGTGGTGCTTCTAATTAAGTGATAAAAAAGCAATTGCAAATGATGTACAAAATAAATATACTTTTCTGTGCACCAAGAAACCGTGCAACACTTTGTTTTACTACTAAATTATTTTCAATATCTAATTATTATTATTAATATTATTAATATTTCACATACATTGGAAAGGTTTCCGTGACCCCTCGTGAGATCTCTGCAAAAAGTCTCACAATTTATTCCAAAACATGATGCATGATGGGATACACTAAGCCTGGTATAGCGTTCCAGAGCAGTATTGGAGATAGTGTGGGTTTAGTGTGCATTAAGGGCACTGCGCTTTGGCATTATTAAGACTGGTGCACGGACTGCCACGTACTGTACACACGCTTTCAAGTGGCCAAGACCGCAAGTGTGGGTATTTGGACAGGGTAAAAGTATTAAAAATGCCCCATTAGTAAGAACTCTAAACATAGTCGCACATCAAAGTCTTAATAATTCAGTAATTCAGTTTAACACTTGTATGATATTGTACAAGCCCCAGGACCGTCTCATCTGACACTATCACAATATTGATAAATCAGTTGCGCTCTTCTTGGAAAGCAGTCAAATGCCCCAAACAGTCAGAAAGTTTTTATTGTCCATTGGCTTCTTAATAAATTACCGGTACTTCAAATAAGCCCCATCAGTTCATGTTCCAACTATACATAATATCTCTCTGCACCTCGTCATTTATGTTTCCACAAGTGGAAATGCTAGTTTTGATGTGTCACGTGATATATCAAATCTTTGATTAATTTGTCAGAACCAGATCAATTACACTACTGATAACAGTCCTGAAAGCATGTAATCATTTTTAAAAGAATTCATATGAATATAGCTTGTTATTAATGACTTGCTTTTAGTAATGGATGCATTTAACATTTAATTATACAGCATCTTTGCAGAGGCTGCTTTTATGGTCTAAAAAAACCCACAGTAATGTATAAGTTGCATGTAATGTAATAATATTTCCTTCCTTTCTGTCTTACAGGATTGTTTGCAGATAATGCTGTTCTTCTTTTTCAGGTCTACAATATCGAGCTCAACAGCTCTTTTAAGAGCCAACCCTCACAAACCTTGCTAAAAACTAAAAGAGCTATTACTGAGTCTCAGCGAATCTTGCCATGATCAGGTCTTCCCAGGTACATTTTTTTGAATATTTTTGAATCAACATTCACTCATCAAATGCTCTGGTCTGAATCTTATTTTAAATGATTTTAATTATATGTTTAAGGAGCAATATTAATTGCACACAGAGTAAGTAGAGATTATCTTGTTTTACAGAAGAGAAGGAAGACCAAGGAAACTCTTTGTTCAGGATGAGGAATGAAGACGGCCATCTTGTGCCCAAACGAAGACAGAAAGTCCACTGGTATGTTTGTATTGAAGCAATGCTGTGTTATACAGCACTTTATGATGATCTCTCACAGGACTGTTCATGTCAGCCGTGATTATTTTTTCTAATGTTTTTTTTTTTTTTTTTTTTTTGATACAACTATTACAATTACAGCATGTTAGCAAAGTGTGACTGGAACATTTTTAATCTTAAGGTTTTAAAAACCACACCACCTGTTTTTCTTTAATAAAAGCATACAAGTTTTATAAAAGTGGTTTACATTATTTCATTGTTTTGTAAATGTTGTGTTATAAATTGTGGATTGATAGTTGATTGGTTTGAAGCCAGGCCTTACACTGCACAGACTAAAACACATTTGTGAGAAGTCATGAACTTCGGAGAAAGATTCTAGAGGAAAAAGACACATTTACTGCAACAAAAGATGAATTCTAGAGGCAAAAACTTCAGTCACATGCTAAGGGGTGTCTCAAGAGCAAGTCCTTTGCCTCTGTAACTTTTTCTTAATTCTTGCATAATGAAATTGTTTATTGCAGTATTTTAACAATTTTACTTTGTACAGATGATCTCATCGGCCAAATGAGGGGTTTGACCAAGAGATGCTCTTGAAAGGAATGAAAGAAGAGGATGTGGTAAATTGTCTTCAAAGAAAAAGCTTCTCAAAAGGTCTTAAAACAGCTTGAAGAATGGTATGTGTCCAGTACTTAAAGGGTCATAGTTGTTCACACTGCTAAAATCACAAAGAACATTAAACTGTCTGACTGTCCATTAAACAACTTCATCTGAATTGTTTGTGTTTTTTGTTTTACTTTGACCAGGTCTGGGAACTGTCTGAAAATGGGATGTTAGGACTGAGAGATCCTCTGGCTGAGAAAAAGCTACATCACATCAGTGCTGGATATCAACCACACACTGTTTACACGAGAAGATCACGATGGGGAAATGAAACCAGTTTAGATGTGATGATAAGGAATCATTATTTTCTGAAACAGTATCACATGTCTTATATGTATCACATGATCTGTATCTCAGTTGACCGGATGGGATTGTTTGACTTTTAAGGACATTTCATTACTCATCTGTGTGAACTGATGAATATATGATGTTAATGTTTTTTTGATTATCCATTATTATTTTCCTTGAATCTTATTTGTCTTGATGCTACTTTATCAACTTTATAGTCTATGCTTCAATAAAATTAATATGATGAATATTGTGTATTGAAAATTCTTGGTAAATTCATAATTTTACTAGGTAGGCTCATATGTGTTTATTTTATACTTGGAAAAACTACGTTATTAATTACCGGGATTATTTTTTACTTAAGACATAAACATTTTTGATCAGATTAATGACATAGGGAACAACAATACACCAGAAAGTTATTATTGTATATATTTAGTAACAAATATGCCATTTTTTTTGTGAAATAAAGGGAGTTACAAGATGAATTATTTTGCATTACAAGATGCATGGGCCATGGGCTTTATTGCTACAAACACTTGAGGAATAACTGAGAATGTAGCAGGAATAATCAACGTGGACCTTGTACTGCATTAAAACCAAGAGCATGCACATTACTAATATCCAGCACGTGAGGAGCAAGATAAGGGGGTGAGGACGACATTTTTTACACTGATTTTTGCTAATTAGTTTATATATATCAGTATATATATATATATATATATATATATATATTCTATACAGTATTCTTAGTACTGCATGAATTTGTCCTTGTGTAATAAGTGAAGTATCACAATGTGTATAAATTGTCCTTGATTACTGCTTAACAGCGGGGAATAGATAACGGCAAGTTGTTGCAGGTTCATCCATTATATTTATTGCCGTTTACTTCAAAAATAAATAATTATATCTATTATTTTTATTATTAAATCATTTCTTTCTTATTTTCCATGTTTCATCAGATGGCCTCACAATGTCCTGTCAAAAGCTATACTAGCCATGACATAAGAATAGAAAAGGGCGGACTGTGAAAACTGTCAGATATAAATGTGACTCAGCTCAGATTGTTGTCCATGATGAAGAGAATACATATATGTAGGTTTTACTGCCCTTCTACCCCCAGGGGCCCAATAGCACCCCCCGGAAGAGCCAAAAACTGCACATTTCAAATGGCTGTAAATCAGAGACCAATTAACGAATCAAAGAGAAAATCGGCAGGATTACTACTTATGCTATGCTGATAAAATAATGTTGGGCACAGTTTTCAGAAATAAATGGAAAGGTGTCATAAAGGCATTTTAAATATTGCTCACTGTAAAATACCAAATTTCACTCTGTCTTTCAATTATATCATAGAGGTTTACACAATGAAAATATTTAGATATCCAGTTTTTCCATTAAATATATTATTTATTTCATTTCGTTAATAAAAAGTTTTAAACTACATTACCCACAAGCCTCTGTCGTTCTATCTATGGAAAGGGAAAACTTGGCGCTTTTCTTTGTAGTTCATTGAAGTTATGCTTAGGGCTAGGGTTAGGATCTCGCTGAAGAGGTAATTTTTCTCAACATAGCAACACTTCATTGTTGACTTAATATATTACTAATGTGATAATAGCAGCAAAACATACTTTTTAACATGATATGCTGTTTAATATGGGTTAAAAGATAGTCCAACCACAGACAGTCCTGCGGTGACAAGGGAAATTCACAGCCAATGACATCAAAGCTGAACAGCGGCGTCACACTTCCTTAACCATTTATGGTCATTTATGACAAATGTCTTCCGTTTTTCGGCTGAAGGGATAGATTGGTTAACAATCAATAAAATTTGCTACCTATTAGATTGTGTTTTATTAACGTCTACACCTTCCTCCAACAATAATGCAAATGCTCTAATTATTGTTGTTCAGCTTGACAAAAATTGGCCAATATTGATGTGCACATGCCCAGCATTCGCAGTCGGATCCCATCTAACCGATTCCTCTCATTAAATATAATTTATTTTTTTTTGTCCAAAGACAAGTGCATTAACTAATCAAATGATGAGCTTCTAACATTTACATTGTATGTTACGTTGTGTTTTAAAGTTATACAATTATTCACTTTTGTGTTTCTGTGATTTGCCATGCTCTAACATTTGAACTCTAGGAATAAAAACAGAAAGAAAAAACTAATTCAAAGACAGAGTGCCCAAATTACTGCACTGCATCCACTGTCACCAAGCTTGTTTTTGCCACTATGAAGAATAAAAAGCCAGTTATGTTGTAAACGTTAACTATTTTCATTATGCAAATACTTTTATTAAAAAACAAAACAGTAAATACAGTATATACAGATACAGTCTTTCAGAGAACACTGGAAAAATAAATTTTCTTAAAAGTTAAATTGACCAAAAAGTGATTCAACACACTGTTTCAAACTCAGAAAATAACACCATGAAGACATGCATGTCAAGTGTGCAATATCATCTATAAAACTCTATCAGCACAGCACCAAAAAAACACTGAACAATGGAAGAAAGATAAAGTGTTCAGGAAAACAAACACCTGCTACATAAAATGCAGAAATATAACTGACAATAACATCATTCACTTCATGACTGGAACTAGGGGATGGCTGTGCATGAATATGTCCTTTACTAAAACTCCTGATGAGAACTGATGCTTTTTTATGATAAAAGCACCAGAAGTAAAGTTTACTGTATGAAGCTTGAAAAAGAGAACACAATGCTTTATCAATACGAAAATACTATTTTTAACTATTGTTGTCATCACTGGTTCTGTATCCAGTATATGGGTTGCTGGAAGGTCAATATGTATTAATTATAAGCTTATAACTAAAACAAAGTTACATCTTCTTCAAAAATCAAACCACTGCAAAGTCTAAACACTGATCCAGGGACCATTTCTGTATGTGTGGGGGATAAAGAGTTAAAGAGGTGAGTCCTTGTGCATGATGGAGAAGGACAGCGTTATCTGCAAACAATCCTGTAAGACAGAAAGGAAGGAAATATTATAAAATAACATGCAACATTTTTTTTTAGACCATAAAAGCAGCCTCTGTAAAGATGCTGTATAATTAAATGTTAAATGCATCTATTATTAAAAACAAGTCAGTAATAGCAAGCTATATTCATATGAATTATTTTAAAAATGATTACATGCTTAAAGGACTGTTATCAGTAGTGTAACTGATCTGGTCACAGAAACCTTTCCAATGTATGTGAAATATTAATAATAATAATTAGATATTGAAAATAATTTAGTAGTAAAACAAAGTGTTGCACGGTTTCTTGGTGCACAGAAAAGTATATTTATTTTGTACATCATTTGCAATTGCTTTTTTATCACTTAATTAGAAGCACCACAAATTAAATTTTCATCTGTAATAGGGACTATTGAAAAGACATTTAGAAGTTTATTTTAAAATGCAATGTTGAAACTAAAAAAAAAAAAAAATCTCTGTAAACACTTAAATGTGTCCCATAAGGCAGTGGTTCCCAATCCTGGTCCTGGAGAACCCCAACACTGCACATTTGAGATGTCTCCCTCTTCAAACACACCCTGATTCAACTCATCAGCTCATCAGTGAAGACTCCAAGACCTCAAAAGTGTGTGTCAGACAAGAGAGACACCAAAACCATGCAGTGTTGGGGGTTCTCCAGGACCAGGATTGGGAACCACTGCCATCAGGTCATGAAAAGTTCGACACACACTTGTGGTCCTCATGCTCACTCGAACACTTGGCCAAATACAGGAAATATGTCAGATAAGTATTCAAGTGGTCAAATGCAAAGATGGCAAATGTGGGTATTTGGACAGTGCAAGAGTTTAAGAAACAACAAATACTGTGCAAATTATAACAGCAGTTTGATAAAAAGGTAAAACTAACACAGACTTACTGCTGCAAATGTGTGCCTCCGCAGCTTTCTGTCTTCTCCATTTCTGAAGGAATACCTCTCCACAAACACGACTGGGCTGACTGCTTCCTTTACGTCTTTTCAGCTAAAAAAAAAAAAAAAAAAAAAAAGGGGGGGGGGGGGGGGGGGCTGGAGACAGAATTTTAAATATAAATATTTAAGATATAAACTGATATGAATGAACTGCAAGATGGGAAAAAATATGTGTCCTTTATTTATTTACTTTTTTTTTAATTACATAAAAAGGTATTAAAAGCATGGTACCGTAAATGTGATTACTGTGATATCTGTCATATAAAACCACATCAAAACACTACCATTACAGTTGTACAAGCATAGTTGGTTTGGTGATTATTGTGCTATTGCTATACCATAGTAAAACTACAGCTACTGTGGTAAAAACATGGTACATGTCCCGTTCCTGGGTTTTAACTTCAAATTTCATTTGTTACTATTGTACGTGTCGTGGTCACCATGATTTTACTACAAATACAACTTACATCTTTGAACCTGATATGAATATAAAACTGATCCAAGGTCTATGGCACGTCACGTGACAGATAGAGTTTAATCACCCCAGTTAGCAGCTGTGTTCATTTAGTTAAACACAATAAAACTCAAAGACAGACTCGGATGACCGATATAATACAGCGAGTAAACATACGGCGCTATTCTGATTAATAAAGAAGACGGAATACATTTTATAACAGGCATTAAATCAGCGTATTTACGACTACTCACCCAACCTGTGGCACATGTAAACTGATGGCAAATATCGCGATGTGCGCTGAATGAGACTTCTTGAACGTGATTTCATGGCGATAAACATCTCATGCCCTTCGCGTCTGAGTACTGACGCCAAAAGTTTCCCACTGAAAGCAATGTAGGTCCTAGTGCGTCGATATAGCGACGCCGAGGGGCGCCTTTGGCGTCTTCATAGTGACGCTAGAGGCGCTTGACCATGCGTCAGTTTTTGGCGCTTAAGGAGTGAGAATGGGTTGATATATACGTTGGGCCTTTGGCTGCGAGAGGACAGTCGAGTCTGAGCCACTTTGAGTGGAGCTTCTTTCTCTGCGATTGCCAAACGTAGAGACTCCAGATTTTTCTCCTGATTTGCTGTCTCTCCTAGCAGCTTTAAGAGAGCACATAGACATACCTAACTAGTCAAATTATAACCTAAAAAACTAGAAGGAAACCCTATAAAAAGATCTGGGATGTTACAGACAAGATTAAATTGAAATCAATCCTAATTACTCAATTAAATGCTAAACATATACATTTTTGACTTTGAATTTTGCAGAGTATTATATGGCTAGTTATTAGAGATGCACAATAGGCTATATTATTGTCAAATATTATTAAATAATTTTAATTTAGCCATGACCTAACACTCACTCAAAATTAATCTTCAATATTTAAAGATTAAATAATATTTAAAGAGCAGGTCATATGGTATTTTAAAGTGTCCCAATATTGTATTGGAGTCCCCTACATCAGGTTTAAATGCATCTAAGGTCAGAAAACATTGTAATTTTCTCAGAATATACATTTAATATTAGAGTCATTTGCCAACGATTAGGAAATGATTCGTTTCAAGCAAGTTCGGAGCAAGCCCCTCCCTTCCTCAAGCCTACTCTGCTCTGATTGGTCAGCTGGCCAAACCTGTTGTGATTGGCACAGAGATGAGTCCTTGAGCCAGTTAGCCAGCGCTACCATTGACAAAGCACCTTTACATAAAATTGGTTGATGCATTAGTGAGAAGAGCACAGAAATCATCAATGCGCTCAGCCTGAAATTTGTCCTGCAGGTCCTTTTCCAGATAGTATTTCACTGAACGAATGAGCCTGAAAAACACATGAAAAATGTGCAAAGTAAAATAAAATTTTTTTAATCAATTACTGTTCATATAACTACCATTTTTATTAAATAACACAATATACCATTAATGCAAGGGTTTAGTGCCATATTTTAAACACTTTTCAGTTTCTCATCAAAGTCATTATTATTTTATTGTTTTATTAAATAATTGTTTATTTCCGAATTATTATCATCAGAATTTAATAATTTAATTAATATTTTATTATTTATTTGTTTATTACAGCTTTGACAGATGCTTCCACATTAAACATCAAGAACAACTTGATTTTTTTATGATTTGACCCCTTTAACTTAGTCTCTTGATTTCCCAAATGAGTCTCGTCAATGTCCCACCGACCTGATCTGCTCATTGATCTGCTCCAGTGTTCGCTGAAGCAGGACCATCACTCCTTCAATCACCTCCTTCTCCTTCAACAGCTCCTCTTCCACCTCATCATGCGCAAGGTCAATTGCCACCCGGCTTCTGTCTGTGGAACAGACGTAGTTCAAAAGGATGGCATTTATTTGCTGTTACTTTTAATCAATTTGGTTGTGTAGGTCAAGTAAAACTCTTGATTTTTAGGATTGTCTTCTACTGGTGGTGCTACAGTGTGAAGTACCTCTCAGTCAGACATTGCAAAGTCACTTGCAAAGGCTCAGAGCAGCTTTCTAAGGCTCTTTCCACACGACTCTTGAATATGATGAGGGTCTCTATCTCCTGCACCATCTCCCTCAAACTTCTGGTCCAGTTCCTGCCTCCAGAATTTGATGTCCTGGATTCTCTGCTCTGAAGAGGAGATGCAAGACTCGTTGGAAAATAAGTAGGCCAGAATTGTTTACACATTATTAAGGAAATAATAATGAATGAATAAATAATAATGATAATAAATAATATCAATAATAATAATAATAAATAAATGAAATAATAATAATAATAATAATAATAATAATAATAATAATAATAATAATGATGATGATGAATAAACACTTGAAAGAGCTGTATTCAACCAAGTCTCTGCCTTTCTCACACAGAACAACCTCCTCTACAGCAACCAGTCTGGTTTCAGAAGTAGACATTCAACCAAGACTGCCTTGCTCTCAGTTGATGAAACCTAAGACTGGCAAGAGCGGATTCCAAATCTTCAATACTTATCTTGCTGGATCTGTCTGCTGCTTTTGAATGGATTAACCACCAGATCCTCCTGTCAACCCTATTGGAAAAGGGCATCTAAGGAACCGCACTCCAGTGGTTTGAGTTTTATATCTCAGATAGGTCCTTCAAGGTATCTTGGAGAGCTGAGGTGTCCAAGTCGCAACATCTAACTACTGGGGTGCCTCAGGGCTCTGTTCTTGGACAACTTCTCTTCTCCGTCTACATGGCATCACTAGGTTCTGTCATTCAGAAACATGGCTTTTCATATCACTGCTATGCTGATGACACTCAACTCTACCTCTCATTCCATCCTGATGATCAGACGATAGCCGCTTGCATCTCAGCATGTCTAATAGACATTTCTTTCTGGATAAGGGTCCATCACCTTCAACTCAACCTTGCCAAGTCAGAACTGCTTGTGGTTCCATCAAACCCATTGTTTCATCAGAATTTCACAATCCATATAGGCACATCAACCATAACTACTTCAAAAAACAGCCAGAAACCTTGGAGTTGTGATTGATGATGAGCTGACTTTCTCAGACAACATTGCTAAAACTGCCCTGTCCTGCAGATTTGGTTTATTCAACATCAAGAAGATCAGGCCCTTTCTTTTAATTTGCACTGGCTACCAATAGCTGCTAGCATAAAATTCAAGGCATTAATATTTGCCTACAAAACCACCGCTGGCTCTGCCCCCCTTTACCTAATTTCATTACTTCTGACTTATGTGCCCTCTAGAAGCTTGCGTTCTGCAAGTGAATGTCGCTTTATTGTGCCATCCCCAAAAGGCACAAAATCACTTTCACAAACTTTTAAAGTAAATGTTCCCTCCTGGTGGAATGACCTGCCCATCTCAATCGGAGCAGAATCTTCAAGAATCGGCTAAAAATGGGGGTAGCTAAAATGGGGACAGCTGTGGCCTAATGGTTAGAGAGTTGAACTTGTAACCAGCAGGAGTTGTAGGTGGGGGAGGCTGTTAATGAACAGCGCTCTCTTCCACCCTCAATACCCATGGCTGAAGTGCCCTTGAGCAAGTCACTGAACCCCCAGTTGCTCCCCGGGCGCTGGATATATGGCTGCCCACTGCTCCGGGTGTGTTCACGGTGTGTTCACTTCTCACTGCTGTGTGTGTGCACTTGGATGGGTTAAATGCAGAGCACCAATTCCGAGTATGGGTTACCATACTTGGCAAATGTCACGACTTTCACTTCCAAAAACACATCACTTCCATCTTTATTTGATCCTCTAACTCTAGCACTCTATTCTAATTCTATTCTTAAATTTTTTTTAAATGCCCCTTTTAGACTTGCACTCTATTTATTTACTAACAACCTGTTTTCTTAAAAAAAGTAAGAAACTAACACTAGCTTCTCTCATCTTTTTGTATTCTCTTTTTGTTTTCTTTTTTATTTATTATACAATTAACAAAAGCAAAAAAAAAGGCCTCTAACAGCACAGAGACTTTGAGACCGCGGAAGCGAAGACACCGAGTTTTAGCAGGTACTTTTAATACCGTTTCAAACATATTCATCCTAGATTTTCTCATTAATACGTTCCATCGTTTTGACATTTCAGCATGTAAGTTCCGGTGATATGAGAAGTGTTGCCTTAATCTGTACTGAGAGTGTTTCATTAATGCAACATTATTTTGACCTTGGCTATAATCCTGACGTCATACTATATACTTAAAATTTTTATTTTTATTACTATGATATATACATTATGACTTGTCTTACACGTGTTGCATTAACAGCACCGATTCTGAGCTTTGAAAGAGAATATTAGTGGTTTTATTACCATGAATTTTGATGCACATGAAATGCAAAGCAGGTTCCTGAGAAAATCATGCGCTCGTATGTTTTACAGGTTGGAGAAGATGGAGGACGATTTGTCACAAGCTTTGAATTCTGTCAGTCTGGAGCAGAAAGACGACAAGATGGACACTTTTGGGTAAATATCCCATCTTATTCTTTATTTAGCATATGCTTTCTTATTCTAAATTATTGATATTTTATTTTACTATTGCAAGTGGCTTGTACAAGCCACAATAGTGATCAAGAATCACCCCCATTTGTGCCTTAATCCTACAACCATTATATTGGATGGATTCCATCAAAAATTTTAAAGCAAAACTAAGGTTTTAACATATTCTGTCATTGTGCAGATATTGCTACACAATTATCCATTCAGATTTTCTCTCATGGAGCACCCATGTGTTGTAAGTTTGTCACAATGTTGTCAATTACTGACCTAAAGCACTTTTTCTGTTTCAACATCCAGAATTCTAGAAGGTGAACAGGTTAGTCTCTTGTTTGCTGAAAAGTTTTCTGTTTGCAGAAACAGGTTTCTGTTCATGTGGGGGTTTTCGGTTGTTTATGGAAGACCAAACTGTTTTACAGTTCCATATTTTGGCCTCTAGTATTCTAACTATACAGTAAAAAAAAAAAAAAAAAAAAAAATAGGCCTATTTATACAGTATACTTACTATGATGTAAGAATGTTTATTTATCACAAACTATAACCGTATGTTTACGGTTGTGCTCATAAGTTTACACACCCCTTGCAGAATGTGCAAAATTTTAATAATTGAAACAAAATAAGAAGGATCATGAAAAATTGCATGTTATTTATTTTATTTAGTACTGTCCTGAATAAGCTATTTCACATAACAGATGTTTACATGTACTCCACAAGACAAAATAGTAACTGGATTTATAAAAGTTACCCCATTCAAAAGTTGACATACCCATACTGTCATTCCCTGGATGATCCAGAGCTGTTTTTTTATATTTTGTGATAGTTGTTCATGAGTCCCTTGTTAGTCCTGAGCAGTTCAACTGCCCGCTGTTCTTCAGAAAAATCTTCCAGCTCCTGCACATTCTTTGATTTTCCAGCATCTTCTGCATATTTGAACACTTTCCTACAGTGACTGTATGATTTTGAAATCCAACTTTTAACACTTAACTCTTGAATATATATATATATATATATTATATATATATATATATATATATATAATATATATATATATATATATATATATATATATTTCAAGATGTATTGTCACATACTATATAATTATATAAAATAATAAATATATGATAAATATGATAAGATAAACAAATACAATTAATAGCATGAAAACATTAGAAATAAGTATTGATGTCAGAGAAACAGAAATAATTAGCAGTTTATTTCTAATAGTTATTCCAGTGTATTGTGTAAATGGTATATTGAGGGACACATTTGTAGTTTAGATTGATTGTGTTGGGTGGGTTACGTAGGCCCTTGTTAAACCAGATTAGGGTTTTAATCTTTAAATCTAAAAGCCCGCCTACACTACAGCCTCCTTTTACTCCCCCTACACCCTATATCACACACTTTACTGTATTATTAATTATTGGAACAGCTGACTTTGCTTCCTTGGAACTGAAGACGAAATATCTATCAAGATGCGCAAAGAAAGACCAGTTCAGGTTTTGTTTTCTACTTCTCTTGTTGTCAAGTCTGGCAGAGCTAAACCCGAATGCAGGTGTCTAGCTTGGTTCCGTGGCGACTGTGCACCTTTCTATCCATTTTTCCAGAGAAATCAAAGTTTCAGTGTATTTGAGTTAATGATCTTCAGGGGATGAGACAGTTTAAACCTTAGATGTTAGCCTGTGGTTCTTAAAAATGGTTAAACGGATTGAGCTGTTTAAGATGGTAAGCTGCAGTGTGATATGCTTAGAACCTCTTGAATTGGTGTTATTGTTAATCTGAGCAGTTATGTAAGGACAGGAGTTAAACAAGCAGAACTATTATTTCTTTCTTTTACCCACAGGCTGTACGTGGTCACGTGGAATGTGGCCACAGCTGAGCCTCCTGACGATGTGAACTCTCTGCTTCAGCTCAACTCCCCGAAGAAACCTGACCTCTATATGATCGGGTGAGTTTCATTATTTGAAAGCTAGAGACAGACCATAAAGTAAATAATGACAGTTATCTTACCTCAGAAGTATGTGGTTTGAGTGTTCTAACATCTGTGATGCTGCTGTTCAGGCTGCAGAAGGTGAAGGCTGCACCTCTCAAGTTTGTCACAGATTTGGCCTTCGAGGATTCCTGGAGTCACCTCTTCATGAACACGCTGGCTCCATTGGGATATATTAAGGTGCTGACTCATACAAACATGCTTTTATCATACTAACTATGTGATATTCACTATGAATCAGTGGATTATACCACTGATTTCTTAATCAGTGATTTATAGAGCAGCTCTAACAGGTATACATGAATGGGAAATGTTATTATTATTATATATATTTTTTTTTACTTAATGAAGTTTATAAATGTAATTTTTTAAAAGATATTTATTTATAATAAATCATATTTTATATTTGTAATATAATTTTAATATGTTATTATTATTATATATATTTTTTTTACTTAATGAAGTTTATAAATGTAATTTTTTTAAAGATATTTATTTATAATAAATCATATTTTATATTTGTAATATAATTTTAATTTGTTAATAATATAATTAAATTATATATATATATTATGTAATCAATATATATATATTATGTAATCAATTTATATTTTTAAAGTGTATTATTACAATTTATATAATTATGTATTTAGGTTTTAAATAAGAAACAATGCATTTAAATAATTGAAATGTATACAATTTAAATTATATGTAATTATTTACATTGTAATAGAATATAATTTATAATATACTATATATATTTTTTTTTAAATATATTTCATTACATTACTACATTTGACTAAATGAACCTATAATGAATTAATAATGAATTTGGTATAATGAACTTAATTATTTAGTTTAGTGACCAGTTTTCACTATTAACTAACTATTAACTATGACTTTTGCCACAATAAACAACATTTTTTTTTTTTGCTTATTAATAATTAGTAAGGTAGTTGATAAGTTTAGGTATGAGGTGGGATTAAGTGATCTATATTATGGTCCTACAGAATAAGGCATTATTATATGCTTTATAAAAACTAATAAACAGCCAATATGCTAGTAATATGCATGTTAATAAACAACTAGTTGAACTAGTGAAAATTGGTCCTTAAATACAAGTTTATATATATATATATAAGTTTTACCATGAACTTATAATGAATAAATAGAATCTATAATTACAATTAAATTTGTTATTTATTAAATCTATTATAATTTATAAATTTAATATAATTTAAATATTTAATTTAATTATATAAATGTATTTATTTTGGCCCATTCAGGTGTCCTCCATACGGATGCAAGGTCTGCTCTTGCTTTTCTTTTCCAAGCTGGAGCACGTCCCCTTTATCAGAGACATTCAGGTCACTTACACCCGCACAGGACTCTATGGGCTACTGGGTAAGAGTATGGAAATGCAACTTTTGATAAACCTAATGAAAATTGAACAAAAAGTTGCTGTGCAGGAAAATTCATCCTTATTTTCTTAAAACTAAAGGGTAATAAAGGAGGTGTGTCCATCCGCCTGTCCTTCTACGGCCACATGCTCTGCTTCCTGAACTGTCACCAGACCGCCCACATGGACTACGCCTCTCAGCGGGTGAATAAGTTCGAATCTATTCTAGATGCTCAGACCTTTGACACCAAAAACACGCCACGCATT
This sequence comes from Cyprinus carpio, assembly GCF_018340385.1. NCBI lineage: Eukaryota > Metazoa > Chordata > Actinopteri > Cypriniformes > Cyprinidae > Cyprinus > Cyprinus carpio. Next base: position 22,185,281 of record NC_056611.1, read on the forward strand.
TTGGATCACAAGTCAGTACCGGTCATGAATAATAACCACATAACAGTCTTCTGTGAATGATTTACTTTGGCTGATTGTGTTCTTTATTACTTATCATTTATCTACATTGCTCTATATTGCAAATTAATTCTAGAGTGGTGTTCTGGTTTGGGGATTTGAATTTTCATATTGAGGACCAAGGGATGCTTTTTGTAAAGAACTGCATCACCAACCAGCAGTATAATCTTCTTTGGTCTAAAGATCAGGTACTGATCAATAGATGTAGTAACAATGGAAATTAAAAATGTACTAACATATAAATTGTATATTTGCAGATCCAGAATAAGTAACTCACTTCATTTATGCAATAATGTTAGTTTGTGTCTGTGCATGTCAATATTTCTCCAGCTCACCATGATGAACAGAAGGAAGCTACTTTGCAGAAGTTTAAAGAAGGACCTCTAGACTTTCATCCCAGCTATAAATTTGATTTGCACTCTGATAACTATGACACAAGGTAAATGACACAATAAATCCTGCTGTATTTTTGTAGTCATTGGTTTAAAAATTGATAAGAATTTTTTTATTGCACATTCATTGTTTATTGTGAATTATTAAAATTATTGCACATTATTCCAAAAAAATCTTTCATTAAAATGTAATGCCTTTGAAATTCTATTCAGTTTTACCTTATTTTTAATAAGAAAAAAAATAACACTTTTCACAATACAGCCAATTCCTGATAGATAAAATCAAATCCTGCTCAACTTTTTGTTTTACTCATACATATATTTTTATATGTTCAGTACATAGCAATAGTAATCACCATAATATCCTGAATCTCCCGCAGCTCCTCCTTCAGGGCTGTTTTTAACTGTCAGATGTTCATAACATGCTCTTTTTCACCCCTGCAGGGTACAGAAGACATGGTTTGGTTTTAAGTAAGCTTTAAAATTCCCATGCGCTTCCGAACTTGAACCGTCCTACCCTGCTTGTCTAGCATTCCACCAGCATTCCTTCCTTTACCTGTTTGCAGCACTTTTTCTTTGCCCAAGAGCTGACAGACCTCATCCACACTTTAATGCAGACCAGTGCATTGTGTGTCACTATCCCGTCCTGTAACACCAGTTCATCTATGAAGCACCATAAATAATGAATTTATAACATCCATATACTGTAGATCCAGTCTGTGTTTGGATATAGTTGTTGTTGTTGTGTGTTTGTAAAGAGTTTAGGTGTTTAAGTATTGATCATCTGTTGTTCAGTGCTGTCGGTTCTAGTAGCTGTTCAGATCTTTGCAGCACACATGGTTATAAAGCATGTGGACGACTTTCTGATCTACAGGATGTATTTATGGTGTCCATAAGGAGATGCAGCATGACTGAACTCGCATAAACTCCTTATATTTTTAGAGCAGTTGTTTTCAAATAAAAAAATAAAATAAAAATATGATTATCCTCTTGTAGGGGACCAACTTCCTAAAATATTTAGTCATTTAGTTGACTAAAATATTAAAATACAAAGGCCACTACTAAAAGTTTGTGGTCTTTAATATTAATTATTATAAATTATAATTTTTTTTTTAAAGAATTCACTTTTACTAACCAAGGAACCATTTATTTGATCAAAAACACAGTATAAACATCAGTATTATGAAATTATTACAATTTAAAAAGACTTTATTTTATATTAATATAGTTTAAAATGTAATTTATTTCTGTGATGCATAGCTAAATTTTAAGCATCATTACTCCAGTCTTCAATGTCACATGATCCTTCAAAAATAATTTTAATATGCCGATTTGGTACAAAAGAAACCATTTTTATTATTATTAAAGTTGTAAACAGTTGTGCTGTTTAATATTTTGTGGAAACCATGATCATTTTTTCAGCATTTTTTGATGAATGCAAGTGTAAAATGTCCTTTTACTGTCATTTCTGATCAATTTAATACATTCTTTCTGATTACAATTATTATTTTATTTCAAAAACATTACTGACCCCAAACTTTATTTACAGATATTTACTTTGTATCAAATTGTAAAGTTTTTTTTCTTTAGATCTTTAAAATAATTGTTTTCTATACCTATATGAGAATATTTGAGAAAAATTTTCAGTTTCATTGAAATTTATTTTTAATATATCAAAATGTTTCATAAAATTATTTTCCCTCAAATTTTCTACAGCCCCCCTAAAATCCCTTAGATTAATACCCTGATTTGAAAAGCACTGTTTTAGAACCAGTTTGTACATGTACAGAGAGACCTATATGCCACTTGTCTGTTTCTTAGTTTATTTGGTGTGATGAGATTGGGACATTAACATGACTTTCTTAGTTATAAAAAGCATGCCACATAAATTCATTTTCACAAAATGAATGATGGCTGTACAGAAAAAAACATGCTAGTGTTCTTCCAATTCTGGGAAAGGGATTCAAACCAACTAACTTCATTGCATGTTATTAACCGATTTAAACTTGTTTTCCTCTCTGTGTGATTGGCTAGTGGAAAAAAACGCAAGCCTGCGTGGTGTGACAGGATCCTCTGGAGAGTGAAGCCCAAGTCCTCACTGTCAGAGGACGCTAATGAAGATGGTCAAAATCAAGAGGATCCAAAGAAACAGCTGGAGGAGCAACATAAAGATGAGTTCCCTCTAAAACTGAGCCAGGAGTTTTACACACTACTAAAATGGAGTACGGCATCAGCGACCATAAGCCTGTCATCGGCATCTTCCGCTTGGAGGTGGGGAGGAGTTTGGCCATTACATAATAGCCATTACTGTTCTGTAAAATACTAAAAGAATGACTGTTTATTTCTCTGACACCAGTTGAGAAAGATATACGAGACGCCATTGGTGCAGGTGAGCGCTGAGGGAGAATGGAGTGCCAACTTTGACGCCCTCATAACCTACAGCCTTCTCCAGACCTTTCCCTCCAGTGCCTGGGATTGGATCGGTTTATATAAGGTGAGAGAGGTTCCCAAAATGTGTTCTGTTCTGATAAGGTCACAGACCAAAAATAACTAATTAATCGTGTATGGTTACAGTAGTGATACTAAAATACTGTATTGTGAACTAATGTTATCCAGAGTGTTGTTAATATTATATTATCACTACACAGGTTGGTTTTAAAAGCGTTTCAGACTATATCACGTACACCTGGGTGAAGGATTACCAGGTGTCTTTCACTGAGGAGCTCTTTCAAGTATGCAACTTTTGTTGTCTATGTTTCTGTAAAACTGTCAAGTGATTTTTTTTTTGACACATAAGCAACCAAGTAGTTAATGATATTTTCTCTAATCACAGGTTTATGTGAACAAAGATGAAATTCCCGTTCTTGGGGGAGAATGTGTGCTGTGCTATTACAGCAGCAACTTGCAGTGCATTGTGGGCATTAGTAAACCTTTTAAGGTGAGTAATATTTTACTTCTATATTTCATGCATACATCATAATACACTGTGCATATAGAGAGAGAAGGAGTGAGAGGATATACAGTTTTTTTATATAGTATTTTTATGTATAAATATATCACTGTTATGGCTTTTGAAGGGTTTTCTATTGTTTTTCAATTAATTTAAAGGTGCAGGAATCCAGAGTGGCGATTGAAGAGGGTTTAGTGCCTGAAAATATCAGCGGACTAGATGAAACAGTAGCCAGTTAAGACCAGGTTTAAAGTGCACGTTGGTTTATACACTGTCATATGCAGCTCAGATGTCAAACCAAACATACCTATGAATTCAAGCAAGTGCAATTTTAATCCAAAATTGATTTGAGGTTTTACTGGTGTGTGATACAGTGTGTGTGTGTGTGTGTTTTTTTAATCCAAGAAATATTATGAATTACAGCCAGTATATTTTAAATCGCAGCCAGTTGATGGGACCAGTCCCAAATAGATTGTGGTATCTTAAGTAAGCACATATAAATTTGTACTGTAATTATTGAAATCGATTCTAAAAAGTCTTTAAAAAAAAAAAGGTTGTTACAAATTAAGAAAAGCATACCAGTAATTTATTTATTTTAATTATTTAATGAATAATTTCACACCTCAGCCTTACTATTACCACATTCTCTTAAAACATTTAGTATACGTTTGTCTTGTAACTTTTTTTATAAACAATGTTTTATGAGTCTGCTGTACTTCAGAATTTGAATGTTTATGGCTACTGTACTTGTTTTTTCAGTCCGTTCAAACTTACGCAGACTGTTACACTGTCAAGAAAAGGCTGCATTTGCACAGTTTAATTGAGTACTTTTATGGCACGTTTACTTTGTGGATCTATTTATGTCTATAACTCATGACGAAGTGGTATTATAATAATATTTGTGTCTCACTGAAATTGGGTGTGAATAACTGAAGGATGTGCAGAAAGGACCAAGTGTATTTTTGTGGTCAGTACAGTTTGATATTAATTTTCATGTTAAGTATAAGCAGACTATGTGCTTAAACATATTTGTCAAACCAAATATGCCCTCTTTTGGCTTAAGAATGTGTTTTTGTTATAATGTTAGACTAATGCTTGTGGATAAATAAAATGTATTTGTATCAAATTATAATATATAAAAGGAAAAAAAAAAAAAAAAAAAAAACTGTAAGAAACAATTTCCTCTGTAAATTAAGAGCTTTTTTATTTTCTAAACAACTACAAATGCTTACTGATGACATGAAATAAATTTTATTTAAATTAAAAAAGAAAACTGTTTGTTTTAATGATTTTATTGATTATCCTCATAGCAAAGTACTAATCAACTATTAATAATAATGACAACAAGGCTGATAAATAGAGATCCTGTTTATAAAATGTATGTAATTTTTAAAAAGATATTTACTTTGTTTAAAATATTTTTATCTGTAAATTTTTTTGTGCCTCGTTTACAATCATGAAAAATTAATGTGGTCTGCCGCCCTCTAGCGTTAAAACGTTTCGTTGGCATAGCAACAGTGTGTTTACACGCCGTTAAATTGTCAGCAGTCGTCTTTTATTGACAGGTAAGACACTTTATTGACGTTTAATGTTTTAACCCTAATTATTTAATGTTTATTTAGTTTACAAAACGCTGAATGGATTGTTTAACACAAGAGTTGAAGGGCAAAACAGTAGGTTTTACAACAGTTAACTGAATCTAAATAATCTAAATTGTCAGTATTTTGTTCTTTAATGTATTATAATTTAATGACAGTTGTTTTTGGCAACAGTATGGCTTTAATTGAAGTGTTATAATAGTTTACAGTGTTGGTTAGTTATCATATAGTCATCACAAAACAATGACTTAATAACCACAGAATGACTTTTTCTCATTAGAAAGAAATGTCTCGGCTGATGGGATCCCCTGATAAGTTTCTACCATCTGAGTGGAAACATGCAAATCAGGTGCATTTCAGGAGCTCGGAGGCAGAACGATCACTCTCACAGAGACTGACAGCGGAGTGTCAAAGACTCATAGAGGAGAGTGACAAATCTACCAAACACATGCAACAGGATGCACAAAAGAAAGCTGGGTATGCAATTCAGCAAATATATGTGACAGGGTGCAAAGAGGGTTAATGGCCTTGCATTAGAGGTGCAGGAAGACAGGAAATTCAAGATGAGATAAGTGATAGATATGGTGAGCAAAGGAAGTTATTTCAGATATTTAATTTACATTTAGTCATTTAGCAGATGCTTTTATCCAAAGCGCCTTACAAATGAGGACATTGGAAGCAATCAAAATCATCAAAAGAGCAATGATATACAAGTGCTATAACAAGTCTCAGTTAGCTTAACGCAGTATATGTAGCAAGGTTATTTAAATCATATAATAAATATGAAAAAAATTTAAAAAGATAGAATATGAAAAGAATAGAGCAAGCTAGTGTTAGAGGCCTTTTTTTTGCTTTTGTTAATTGTATAATAAATAAAAAAGAAAACAAAAAGATAGAATATAAAAAGATGAGAGAAGCTAGTGGTAGTTTCTTACTTTTTTATAAGAAAACAGGCTGTTAGTAAATAAATAGAGTGCAAGTCTAAAAGGGGCATTTAAAAAAAAAAGAAATACAAATAAAATAAACCCATACACTTAATTGGTGCTCTGCATTTAAACAAACCAAGAGCTTGAAAGTGAAAGTCGTGACATTTGCCAAGTATGGTAACCCATACTCGGAATTGGTGCTCTGCATTTAACCCATCCAAGTGCACACACACACAGCAGTGAGAAGTGAACACACCGTGAACACACACCCGGAGCAGTGGGGAGCTATATATCCAGCGCCCCGGGGAGCAACTAGGGGTTCAGTGCCTTGGGTATTGAGGGTGGAAGAGAGCGCTGTTCATTAACTCCCTCCCCCAACTACAACTCCTGCCACCACCGAGACTCGAACCTGCGACCTTCTGGTTACAAGTCCAACTCTCTAACCATTTAGGCCACAGCTGTCCCCATTTTTAGCCGATTCTTGAAGATTCTGCTCCGATTGAGATGGGCAGGTCATTCCACCAGGAGGGAACATTTACTTTAAAAGTTAGTGAAAGTGATTTTGTGCCTTTTGGGGATGGCACAATAAAGCGACATTCACTTGCAGAACGCAAGCTTCTAGAGGGCACATAAGTCTGAAGTAATGAATTTAGGTAAAAGGGGGCAGAGCCAGCGTCGGTTTTGTAGGCAAATATTAATGCCTTGAATTTTATGCTAGCAGCTATTGGTAGCCTGTGCAAATTAAAAGAAAGGGCCTGATCTTCTTGATGTTGAATAAAGCAAATCTGCAGGACCGGGCAGTTTTTGCAATGTGGACTGAGAAAGTCAGCTGATCATCAATCATAACTCCAAGGTTTCTGGCTGTTTTTGAAGACGTTATGGTTGATGTGCCTAACTGGATGGTGAAATTGTGATGAAACGATGGTGGAACCACAAGCAGTTCTGACTTGGCAAGGTTGAGTTGAAAGTGATGGACCTTCATCCAGAAATAAATGTCTGTTAGACATGCTGAGATGCAAGCGGCTATCGTCTGATCATCAGGATGGAATGAGAAGTAGAGTTGAGTGTCATCAGCATAGCAGTGATATGAAAAGCCATGTTTCTGAATGACAGAACCTAGTGATGCCATGTAGACAGAGAAGAGAAGTGGTCCAAGAACAGAGCCCTGAGGCACCCCAATAGTTGGATGTTGCGACTTGGACACCTCAGCTCTCCAAGATACCTTGAAGGACCTATCTGAGAGATAAAACTCAAACCACTGGAGTGCGGTTCCTGAGATGCCCTTTTCCAATAGGGTTGACAGGAGGATCTGGTGGTTAATCCAGTCAAAAGCAGCAGACAGATCCAGCAAGATAAGTATTGAAGATTTGGAATCCGCTCTTGCCAGTCTTAGGGTTTCATCAACTGAGAGCAAGGCAGTCTTGGTTGAATGTCCACTTCTGAAACCAGACTGGTTGCTGTCGAGGAGGTTGTTCTGTGTGAGAAAGGCAGAGACTTAGTTGAACACAGCTCTTTCAAGTGTTTATTCATCATCATCATCATCATTATTATTATTTATTATTATTATTATTATTATTATTCATTATATTATTTATTATTATTTATTTATTAAATATTATTTCCTTAATAATGTGTAAACAATTCTGGCCTACTTATTTTCCCATGAGTCTTGCATCTCCTCTTTAGAGCAGAGAATCCAGGACATCAAATTCTGGAGGCAGGAACTGGACCAGAAGTTTGAGGAGATGGTGCAGGAGATAGAGACCCTCATCATATTCAAGAGTCGTGTGGAAAGAGCCTTAGAAAGCTGCTCTGAGCCTTTGCAAGTGACTTTGCAATGTCTGACTGAGAGGTACTTCACACTGTAGAGCACCACCAGTCGAAGACAATCCTAAAAATCAAGAGTTTTACTTGACCTACACAACCAAATTGATTAAAAGTAACAGCAAATAAATGCCATCCTTTTGAACTACGTCTGTTCCACAGACAGAAGCGGGTGGCAATTGACCTTGTGCATGATGAGGTGGAAGAGGAGCTGTTGAAGGAGAAGGAGGTGATTGAAGGAGTGATGGTCCTGCTTCAGCGAACACTGGAGCAGATCAATGAGCAGATCAGGTCGGTGGGACATTGAAGATAATCATTCATAAATAAAGAATCAAATTATTCTTGATGTTTAAAAAATAACAAACTGTCAAAGATGAAAAAAACAAAAAAATAAATAAAATATTAAAAAAAAAAATAAAAAAAAAAAAACTAATTAAATTATTAAATTCTGATGATAATAATTCGGAAATAAACAATTATTTAATAAAACAATAAAATAATAATGACTTTGATGAGAAACTGAAAAGTGTTTAAAATATGGCACTAAACCCTTGCATTAATGGTATATTGTGTTATTTAATAAAAATGGTAGTTATATGAACAGTAATTTGATTAAAAAATGTATTTTACTTTGCACATTTTTCATGTGTTTTTCAGGCTTATTCGTTCAGTGAAATACTATCTGGAAAAGGACCTGCAGGACAAATTTCAGGCTGAGCACATTGATGATTTCTGTGCTCTTCTCACTAATGCATCAACCAATTTAAACAGAGGGAATTCAGATTTTAGCAGTGCTGGGTAAGAAAAGTTCCTATAATACTACTTAGATGTTACAAGAAGGTTTTCCATCTTTTTGTTCTGTATATATACAGTATATTTAGCCCTTTTACTATTTCCAGAACTGCAGTGACTCCTGAGGAGTGGGAGAGCCTCTGCATCTTAAACATTAGGAAAGCTGAGAAGGAGAAGAACAACTCTCTTTCTCTGAGAGCTCTCGTGGACAGTCTGCTTGAGCAGACGGCTTCAGACATGCGCAGACAGTACGAGGCCACGGGGAGGGCTTTTGAGCTCCGCATAGAGGAGACCAAAACTGCCAAAACACAGCTTGAGAACCAGCTCAATGAGGTCAGTTGCACTTGTAGTATAAAATCATTTCTACTAGTGAATTAAGGCACAGCAACATTATAATATATATTATGAAAAATATTTGTTGAAATTATAATTAACAATTTTATTAAATATTATTGTATTGTATATATTTTAAATTAAATATTATTTAATCTTTAAATATTGAAGATTAATTTTGAGTGAGTGTTAGGTCATGGCTAAATTAAAATTATTTAATAATATTTGACAATAATATAGCCTATTGTGCATCTTTAATAACTAGCCATATAATACTCTGCAAAATTCAAAGTCAAAAATGTATATGTTTAGCATTTAATTGAGTAATTAGGATTGATTTCAATTTAGTGTTGTCTGTAACATCCCAGATCTTTTTATAGGGTTTCCTTCTAGTTTTTTTAGGTTATAATTTGACTAGTTAGGTATGTCTATGTGCTCTCTTAAAGCTGCTAGGAGAGACAGCAAATCAGGAGAAAAATCTGGAGTCTCTACGTGCGGCAATCGCAGAGAAAGAAGCTCCACTCAAAGTGGCTCAGACTCGACTGTCCTCTCGCAGCCAAAGGCCCAACGTTGAGCTCTGCCATGACCCGGCTCAAATCCGACTGCTAAAAGAGGTCAAGGAGCTCGCAAACCACATTGAGAGGTAAGGGAAAGGATATACAGTATATATATATATATATATATATATATATATATATATATATATATATATATATATTTATATATAGGAGTGTAATGATACACGTATTCGTATTGAACTGTTCAGTACGAGGGTTTTGGTTCTGTACGCATTACAAATCAAACGATTCGTTGTAATAATCCTATTACAATTGGAAAATAAAAAGCTTAAAGTGTGAAATACAGTGTTCTCAGTGCTACTTTGCTCAACAAGGCAGCCCAAATGACATAACAGTCTGAGTCTCCAAAAAAACATTTCCCCTTCTATGTCTCTCCGCTAGGCTGACCGAGGCACTTAAACTGTCAGAGATGGAATTGAAAGCTCTAGCAAGACGCCAGTTGTGCCTAGAGGAGGAGATCCAGGTCAAGACCAACTCCCTGTACATAGACGAGGTGATCTGCCATCAGCTACGTCAGCCTGTGGTTATTCACAACTTCTGAACAGGGCTCATGTATGGCGGAAAGGCCTAGTATATTTAACTGTGTTTTGGAAAAAAAGTTTCCTTTGAATAATTTTATGTCATTTTGATGGTTTCAATTCAGTTTCTTTAAAATTTCTACTGGGATGTTTCCTCTTCCGTTTGGTTTGGTTTGTCTGTTTGTTGCACCATTGAAAGAGACGGTTTGATAAAATGTCTAAAAAAAAAACTAAATTAAAAACTATATTAAAAACCATGCTCCCAAGTTAATTGGTTCTAGTCTTAAAACATGAATGGATTATTTCTAAAAAACAAAAACAAAAAAATGGGAAAATTATTTTAGTGCTACTAACAATACTGGCTTCTGTAATAGCTTAGTTTTACTATTATTGATGGGAGGCGTATTAAATACACATATCTCTATAGTAATGATAAGCAATTTCTGAAACATGAGAAAATCAGTCAGATCAAGAAAAAAAGCACCAAACGGATTGCAAGAAAACCTTTTCACATCAGGTCTTTTGAGCTCTTCAAATTTTAGGTAAGCAACCATTTTAACAGGAAATAAAGTTTTAGTTGTTGAGGGTTTTTTATAACTATTAATGTCAAATAAGAATGACTCACTTTATGTGTGTATTTTTATTATTGACAGTTGTGCTACAGTATAAATAGACATGATTTCTTTCTCATTATATTAGTTAGAGATGCTACAAACATTGCTGTTCATCTTGACTGCCGTTCAAATGACAGACTGTTTTGGTGAGTTTTAATTTCTGTCAAGTGCTTTATCTTCTATGACATTTACAGTTATTACTTATTTAGTTTTTCCAGGTTAAGAAATATTACTAGATGTAATAAGTGAAAACACAATGATAATGTAAAAGGAATATTTTCCCTTTGATTTGAGTCATTGATATTATGAAACTTGGAAAATACGGTTGTAAAGAAATATTGCCAAGTTCAAGGTTCAGACCAAGAAGAGGCTCCAGTTCAGTGAATAAAATTGAATAAAATTTATTTCAGACCCTGATGATCCGACTGATATCTATTCCATCAGAGTGAAAGAAAACGTCACTGGAGAGGCCGGTTTGTGCATCAGTGTTCTGTTTTCACTGTCCCTCAAAGTATCTCAGATCCCATTAGGAGAACTTGCTTGGAAAGAGTGCAACTTTCTGCTAAAGAAACTTGGAAGGAAACGTGTATATCTTTCCTCAGACAGTAAATATTACTGTAAAAGGCTGGCTGTGTGTTTGTATACAGTCAGTGTATACCTTTTTATAGAAATCACACAAATTTATACCATGGGGTGTTTAAATACTCCATTCTGATCAAATTTATAAAATCATACTGCGCTACTTTATTTTACTTCCAAATTTTAGATCTATTCACCTGTAGATAAAATAACTAATAGAAATGAACTATTAGGTTTGTTAAGTCAAATTTTGTGCTGTAAACATCAACAGCAGCTTTATCTTATCCATGTGACCACTGTATAAGCAAGATAATAGGTGTGCATAAAACCATTTAAAAGGGTCATGATGTTGCTAAAAAGAACATTGTTTTGTGTATTTGGTGTAATGCAATGTGTTTATGCAGTTTAAGGTTAAAAAAAGCACATTATTTTCCACATAATGTACATTATTGTTTCTCCTCTATGCTCCGCCTTTCTGAAATGTGACGTTTTTTACAAAGCTCATCGTTCTGTAAAGTGAGGTGTGCTCTAATTGGCCAGGTGTGTTGTGATTGGCCGAATGCCTTAAGCTTGTGACGGAAATGTTACGCCCCTTACCATACTGTGATACGTGACCCAATCAGAACAGAGGAGTGACAAGATGAAAATAATAAAACCCATTACAAACGAGGCATTTGCTGCATCCAGTGGAGACATAATTACAGATTATAATGACTTATACTGTGTTCTTACGTGTTTTGCGTTGCATCGTGCTGCGTACAAATAAAACTATGTCTGCATTTGTGTTTGGAGAAACGACAAACAACAAGCGCTACTCTACACTGCTCAAAACTTGCTTTTGAATCATCAGTGGCAAATCCTTTACATATGTAAACGTACCAAAGACCATAGAACACCGAAGACATGTCACTCATATAGTTTTGAAAGGGGAAAAATGCAACGCTCGATATGGCCACTCAATCGCAGGAAGCCCCGCCTTCTGAATGAAAGAGCCAATTGCTAATCGGTAAAGTCAGTGCATCACTGCAGCTGCCATTAGAAGTCCCGGTTGCTATCCACCTTTTTGCTCAACACGGAAGTAAGCCTATGGGTGAGACTTCCGTTTCATTAGCCGCCATAGGTAAATAACGAGGAGAATAACAACGTGCAGTAAACGGTAAAACCGTTTGCAGTACAAACCAGTGTGTTCTTAATTAAGATAACATTAAAATAATATAATAGGACACATCAATTGTCAATATCAAGCAGCAAAACTAACTGTTTTGTACAGCTAAAAACAGCTGGACGCAAATGAGACCGGAAGCCTTACCCATATAATTTACAAATGGTGGCGCCCATTTTTAGGAAAAAGGTGGATAGAAACAGTCAGCATTCTGAGACGTCCGCTTAGGACTGTGCATGTGCACTGGTTGATCTAGCCTGAAAAAAATAAGCTTTTTATAATGCTATTTGGGCAAAAGTAATAACATTTATGACACAGTTGTTGTTAGATTTCTTTGGTGATTCCAAATATGAAATTTAATCGTAAGCTTAGTGAACAGTTTTGGCGAATTTGATGTTTCCCCATTCAAAGAGATAGAAGTTGCACTTGCATGCTCGAGAGGCGTTTCAGAGATGGCCGCCTAGTGACATGACTTGTCTTAAAAGGACTTTGAACATACTTACAGACTGTGAGTCAGAACAGCCGGCATTGTAGTCTTCTCTCCCAAAAACAGTCCTCCATAAAATGTGCTGCACACATCTGTATATTTGGGTTGAACTGTTCTGGAACAGTGTTGTAAATACAATTTAACCACTGATTTCTAGTTGTGTCCTCTTTTGGAAGATCAAAGAAAGTATTTTCGCTTTCACAATGAAACAGCATCTCCACGACATGGTGCCGGCGGCAACAGTGAGAATCAAAGGTTAAGCCTTCCCTCTTAGCGTGAACATTTGGGCGGTGTTATGCAAATCTTCCCACGTCATGACGTAGACGTGGGGGCGTGTTTAAACAAGGCGTTTTAGGAGGGCGTGAACGAGTCTTAACTTTTATAAAGAATATCTCTTTGGATTTAAGACTTTAGTCTTTGCAATTTTACAGATCTTCTTTATGCACCAAGAGCTTGAAACACTCCAAAGAGAAAGGAAAAATTTAAATTGCATCACATGACCACTTTAAAATGATAGAATATTTGAATGTTTAATTCTAGAAATTCTAATATTAATAAATCATTGGGTTTTAAGAAGTCACCTGGAAGCCAACAATAAATGTCCCACTGCTCACAGGAGAGAAAGCCGAGATATCAGGCAGAGTTCCAGGGAGACATGCATGAAGCACACAACAAATATTGTGTGGACAGGGATTGAGCCTGATGGAGTTAAAAGGGCAATCTTTTGTGTGATTGGCCAGGATGACGAGTTTTCAACATTTGACTTTCCATCCTAAACTTGAACATCACAATATTAACCTCACCTGCAGAGTCATTTTTCAAGAAAACATCCAGACTGAAAGTACTGTCATCCTCAAAGACGTATGTATCATTTCACTTACAGTATAACACATCAATATTACTACTAAAAATGTAAATAGTAAAACACTGGTCATTTCGGTGCTAGAAATGTTTGTGTTAGATTAGTGAGTTTACTGTTAAGCATTGGTGATGTAATCCAAATATTGTGCAATAACGTTGAGCAACGATGAGTTGCTGAAATTAGAAACGGATGAAGAGCAAGGAAAACGCAACCAATCTTATCAGAATAAAAACTACTGTCACATCAGGGTTTTTGAGCTCTTCAAATAGTGGGTAAGCAATTTATTTCAACATCTCTCATTAACGGTTTTATAAATACAAATCGTGTTTATATTTCTCCTTCCTCAAAAGTGTAAACATCTAAATACTACATTTCATTAGAATATCATATAAAAAATATTAGGCTACTTAATACTGTCATATTTGTGCTACAGTATTAACAAACCTGGTTTCCAGTGACTGTTTCTGTTTTAGCACATTAGTTGGAGATGCTGCAAATTCTGTTCATCTTGACTGTCATTATAATGACAAGCAGTGAGCTTTCATGTGAGTTCTGACTTTTATCTTATTTCTTGATTATTCCAGTTGAACCAGTATTATTTTTGTTATAGTTTTTCAACATATTCTTCTCACGTTTCTCACCCTAAAAGCTACTAAAAATACAAATTTGTATCTTCTGTATAAATAATCTCATAAGTAGCCAAAAGAAAGAAGGTAACATGAACAGAAGCAGCCAGTGACATAACCATCTAGATACTTTGCTATTTTTAAGACATTTTTCATAAGTGAGTGTAAAGAGCTCTGATAGACGATGCAAAATATACACAATATTGCAAATTTTTGTTGATATAGTCCTAAAACACATAGCCATAGTTTTGTTGATATAGTCATAAAACACAGTCATAGTTAAAACACATTAAACAATGTAGAAGACAAATAATTAAACTTACATGTGTCAACACTCTGTCTGATCTTTTGATTTGATTTTGGTTTTCAGACACTGATGCACGAACTAACTTCTCCATCAAAGTAGAAGACAACATCACTGGAGAGGACGGTTTGTGCATCATAGTGTTCTGTGTTGTCACTATCCCTGAAAGTGTCTCAGATCCCATTAGGACAACCTGGTTCAAAGGAGATCCACAAAACCTGTCTGTTGAAGTTTCTAATTTTAATAGAAATATTGGATTTCTTAAAAATAAGAAAGAGTGCAGCTTTTCGATAAACCAGTTGGTTCAGGGCAAATCTGATGGTGAATACAGATTAAAACTGGAGTGGGGAGAAGGAAACGTGTATATCTTTCCTCAGACAGTAAATATTACTGTTAAAGGTGTGTATTTGTTTATATGCTTTTTGACAGAGAAACATACAAATCCAAATTAATTTATAGAATTTTTCATTCCAATAAATAATTGTTTTTAGAGCTTACCCAGAAACCAACAATAAACGTCCCACTGCTCACAGCGGGAGAGAAGGCCGAGATATCATGTAAAGTTCCAGGGGACTGCTTACTACCCTTAGCAGATATTGTGTGGACAGGCATTAGGCCTAATAATACTAGACTTGGAGCTCGTGGAGTGCCTGGCAGGAGTGAGCACTTTTCTATAATGACTTTTTATCCTAAGCCTGAACATCACAATACTGAGCTCACCTGCACAGTGACACTTCAAGGACGTATTCGGACTGAAAGTACTGTCATCCTCAAAGTAAGACGTATGTATCATTTCACTTACACCACATCATACATTCTCATTTGAAGAAAGGCGATAAACACCACATTTTAAATAAACGCATGATTATTTGTATTTAGATTCCCCAGTAATCCTGAACAGCTCTCGTTGTTTTGTGTGGGGTGATGAACTGAGATGCATGTGTGTCAGCAGTGCTGTGCCGTCACCCCAGATATCCTGGCCAGTATTGAAAGATAGCACTAAACACAGCAGTGCTGTTTCAGTAGAGGAGAACATCAGCATTAGCAACATCTCCATTCCTGGATTTAGTAAAGTCAGCGCTACCGTTGAATGTGTCAGTGAGAATCTCATTGGTGCGACAAAGATGGAACTCCAAGTGCACAATCATGCTGAAAGACCCCAAGGTAAGCAGGAGGCAATCACCATATCTATTTTATACAAATCATCCAAAACATTTCCATTAGGAAAATCTTAATTGTTTTCTATTTTCTTTTTGTAAATTTTAGAAATAAGTTACAGTTTGTCAACCCCTTGGATATTATTTACCCTTTCATTTGTTCTAAATGTCATCTTTGCTTCCTGTTTGATTGTCATCGTTGTACGGTAAGAACTTCATAAACTCAATAAACAGTTGTTGGCTGGCCGTTTCTATAGTTTAAATGTTTGTTAGTCAGCAATTCCACACATTTTACCATTACCATTTTGACAGGAGGAGAGAAAAATGTATGAAACCAGTAGATGACAACCATGTCTACATGACTGCAATGAAGAGAGAGGAATCTGTGTATGAGACTATCAAAATGTCATGAGAGAGGTCTTAGTGATTTGATCAGTACATTACAGTTTTTTATTACCCATCTTTTGGTCTCTATTTTTTGCTTATGTTAAAAAACATAATTCTCTCATCATTTTCTCCTTGTGATGTCCCAGATGTATATGACTCTAAAGATGAACACAAAAATCATAATTAATTCCCTCATCTCTCACCCTCATGACTTCCCAGATGTACTGTATGGCTTTCTTTAGTTGAAAATGAACAGTTTGCACGTAATGTCAGCAGCTTGTGAAGCATGATGTCTGTGCCTTTCTCGAAAAGTGAATGGACCCTCTTTGTTCGTCAAGTGAACACACAGTTGACTGGAAGTGATGGTTTATAAGTTAAAAACTTAGAAATATTACTATTGTTGTCACACTCCTCTATCATTTCTTTTTAGAAGACACTGATTCTTCAACAGGAATCCTTTATATGGATTACCGTTGTGTACATTTTGAATGGTTTCTGAAGCTTTAAAGGGTTAGTTCACCCAAAAATGAAAATTAGCCCCTCATTTACTCACCCTCAAGGCATCCTAGGTGTATATGACTCTCTTTTTTCAGACAAATTCAATCAGAGATTAATGTCCTGGCTCTTTCAAGCTTTGTAATGGCAGTGGGTGGGTGTTTTCTTCTTCTTGTTCTTCTTCTTCTCTTGGTTAATGTAAGATATCAAAAAACTATCAGTTGAATACCAACACCTACTTCACATTAATATGCAACAATATGTCATTTAGAGTGTTTTCATATTCTGGGTGGATGTTTTCGTTCAACAGTCCAAAAGAAGTCCAATAAAGCGCATCTATTCATGATAAATGAAGTGCCACACCTGTAGCTAATAGATGCGTTTTTGTAAGAAAAATATCCATATTTACAACATTAGAAAGCATGCATAGAAACTGCCATAGAAAGCATGGAAGTTTCTCTAACTTCCACTAACTGTCGTTCGCATGAGCAGTTCCGGACGGATGACATAAGACTGAGTGGCAATCTTCCGGTCTCTCTCGTGAAACCAACACGGACGTGACTAAAACTGGAATTCATGGACTGGCCGCTAGGGGCTGGCTCCAAAAGGGAGTCAGTCCAATAGACTCCTCATGTTAAAATGCCCAACTTCACAGCAGAAAAAATTTTACAGCCTGGTACAAAAAGTGTTTTTGGTCTATATAACTGATTTTGCCCTTCCTGACCACTGTGAGGGGGGTGAATTTTTTTTATAACTCATCCGTTTAAATTATATTAAGCCTTAAAGTTCTGCATAATTAAGGGCGTGGCCACTTGAGTGACAGGTGGATCGCCGCTGCTGACATCACTGTCGAGCTAGGTGGGCGTGGTTTCAGTAACCATCTCCCACCTCTTTGCCCATTTTCAATTATCCGGAATTGACGCTCTGCCTAGATGGCGACGGCTGGCTCCGCCCACTTTGAGCTTCAAAAACGCTCTTCGGAAAATCTACGGGTGATGTCGCGGACACTACGTCCATGTTTTTATGCAGTCTATGCCTAAGACGTATGCATAGCACATGTGCTGGTTAGAAGTGACAAACACAGAAGTGCGGAGGAGAGCAAAACAAAACACTGGTCATGAATTAGAAGTACAAAACGAGGATTTGTAAAGAAAAATTTCAGAGGATTTCGATATACTGTAAGCCAAGAGGAACTGGTTTTCCTTTGCTAAAGTAAGGAAACTTTGCTTTCTTTGCTCCTGTAAACAAACACTGGTTCTCGCGAGATTAGCATATATATCATCCGCCCGGAAAGGCTTGTATGTACGACAGTTGGCGGAATTTAGAGAAAACGGTTTCTAACGTTTTACTTATGGATATTTTTCTTACAAAAATGCATCTATTTGCTACAGGAGGCCTTTATTCACCCCCCGGAGCCGTGTGCCATTGTTTAGTATTGGACTTCTTTATGGACTGTTAAATGAAAACACCCATTCACTGCCATTACAAAGCTTGGAAGACCCAGGAAAGTTTTTTACAACTTTGACTGGATTTGAGTAAATCATGGGCTATTTTTTATTTTTGGTCTAACAAACAAACTAACATTTATCTATCAACTAACATTAAAAATAACACACACAAATTATTATTATGAAAATGTTTTTTCTTTATTCCCAATAAATCTTCTGGAAAAGCAGTTTCTCCAAGAACATGTACAAATAAAGCAAATAAACCCGTTTATCAGTTTTGTTTACTTTATTTGTTGTTTCACTTTTAAAGAAGACTGGCGTCATTTGAGGCTGGAGACTTTTATTAAACAAAAAAGAAAGCAAGCAAAGAACATCATGTAAATTATTATTTAAATAATGATCGGAGGTTTTCTGGTTTGCATTATGTTGTCAATAAGGAAACAACATTACTTTGTTCATTATTATTGCCATCACACAGTCAGAAACATACAAATATTCTTTACAACACTCAAAGTGAAAAATTAGGTTTGACCTACAAATGCGCCCAGAATCTGTTTGCTTACAAATAAATATCTGTGTATATATCTTCAAACATGGACTTTCTTTGTTACTAATTGCACATATAATGTCATTTTGTGTGTGACTTCCTGCAAAATATACACCATTGTTGCACAATGTATGTTCTAGTTGTGCAGTCAAAGGTTCACAACACAGAACTTTATATCATGCATTTACATTTGTTGGTATCCTACCAAGGTGCATTGAATGCTTAATAAATGTAAGATGCAATTAATTTAATATAATAATGACTCATTAATCTGTTAGTCGAATTGCATTTCAAGGGCTAATCGCATAAACTGACCATCTAACAAACATCTATCGACACAAACTTTAAACATATTTAAATCAAATATATGTCTGAATAAAAGGGTACAAAGTAGTTGGGACAAACAAAATCCAGCAACCATTCAATAAACCAGTTTTGAATCCAGTTACTGGCCTGTTTTCATTTATAAATACAAATAAATGAAGATAAAGTATAAATTAGAAGTAAAAAACGGTATCAATTTAAAGGAACAGCTCACCCAAAAATGAACATTTTGTCATTATTTACTCACCCTCATGTTGTTCCAAACCTGTATGAGTTACTTTCTTATGCTGAAGATAAAAAAAAAAAAAAAAAAAAAGGTTTTTGCATTTTTTCCTCAATGCGCTAATAGTAGGCTAGTTACTGAAAGTACTTTACTGAAGTAACTCATATTTCTTCCACCAATTACTTTGTCATAGCTCTACACAATTAGTCCCTTCCTCATTTCCTTACATCAGAGCAGACCCCTGTACTGCAGGATAAAGCTGAACCTCACTGCTGGACAGTGGAAATATGTACTCAAACACTCCCACTGGCAGAGGCCGTACCAGGCTGTCTATGGAAGCCCATCCAGGTCCAGCAGCACCACCAGGGTCTCACTGCTCAGCTGAATGAAAGTGTACATACAAATGTTTTTTTTTTTTTCTTTTTCCAATCCGTGTATTGTTAATTAAATTTTGATGTTGTTTTTCTGATGTTGAATTGAAGTTATTTTGTAATTAGTTGTAAAAAGTAATTTTAGTATAGAAGAATTTATTTTCATTTGCAAATGTTATTCAGAGGCAATATATATATATATATATATATATATATATATATATATATATATATATATATATATATAGTATAGAATCATTTTTGTCATTTACAAATTATAAATAGTTTTGCAAAACATTAACAATTTCCAGAACTACTTCTTGACTTATTTACAAGTTTCAACTAAAACAATGCACAGAAATTACTATGCTTCATTTACAAATAACTTAAATTACCAAAGTAATAAACAACTCCATTGATTTCATTTTCAAGTTTCCCAGAAGCACCATTTTCTCCAGAACTGTCCTAAAAGAAAAGAAAAAGGAAAGAAAATTATTAAGACAGGGCTGCAATCTTAAGGTTAGAAAATATGACAGCAGGACTATGGAGACAGATTAGTCTCAAATATAATTCACGCAAAAAACACGATTCACACATGCGTAGACAATTTCACATGCATGAAACCCTAATTCACATACACACAAAAAAAATTCACGTGCGTGAAAAAAAAATATATATTCACAAAAAACAATTCACATGCGCAAAATAAAATTATATATTCATAAAATACATTTCACAAATGCAAAACACAATTCGTAGATATACAACTGTGCACAAAAAACCTTTGAATGTTTAAAATGTACGAGTGTCTGAATGTACAAATCGTCATTTACTACGAATCCACTCGGATTTGTGTGTGTGTGTTTTTGAGACTTTCCTGGCAGAGCTCTCTTCCCACGTGGGTCTGTCGTACTCTTTAGCCAATCAGATGCGAGCTTAACCATTCAACCAATCATATCATAAGCCACCGAGAGTGCATTCAAGGAGCACAATTCTGCGCACCTTTTGCGCAATATGGATTAATTAGAACGGAAATTAAGCCTTTACATAAGTAATCCCATAGACAGTAAAAGAAATGGACACAGCGACCCAATTGGAACTCAATTGAGACAAGTGAAGCCCATTTTTAGAACTTCCGTTTCTGACGCGCAGACTCAAACTAAGCTTGATGACGTCAGCAACCTGTCTGACAGATGTAAATCTTCTAGTAGCTGTGCGTGCAAACTGCCATCGTTAATCTTACAGAGACTGTGAGCTTGAGCGGGGAGTTCTTTGGCGTGAGTGAGCAGGAGTAAGTATTCTGATTAATTATTTTGTATAGTATATTTTAAAATGTAACGCCAGGGCTTCTATGGGCTTCTCTCTTGACGTCTCCCCGATTGCCTGCGAGCTTCTGATGCACTCTCAGTGGCTTATGATATGATTGGTTGAATGGTAAGCTCGCATCTGATTGGCTAAAGAGTACGACAGACCCACGTGGGAAGAGAGCTCTGCCAGGAAAGTCTCAAAAACACACACACACAAATCCGAGTGGATTCGTAGTAAATGACGATTTGTACATTCAGACACTCGTACAATTTAAACATTCAAAGGTTTTATTAAAAAGTTGTATATCTACGAATTGTGTTTTGCATTTGTGAAATGTATTTTATGAATATATATATTTATTTTACGCATGTGAATTGCTTTTTGTGAATATATATTTTTTTTTCACGCACGTGAATTATTTTTTGTGTGTACGTGGATTAGGTTTCATGCATGTGAAATTGTTTACGCATGTGTGAATCGTGTTTTTTGCGTGAATTATATTTGAGATTAATCTGTCTCCATACAGGACATGCATACAAAATACTTCAGAAATCATATTCTTGGATCATCAAGTTTACCTAAAACATTTGTGGACATATCTTGCAACAAAATAAATAAATAAATAAATAATACAACAAAAAAAAAAAAAAAAAAAATGAAATTAAATAAAAATACAAGTGAAATACTTGCCTGATTATTAAGTAGCCTTATAGGCCTACTTGTCCTATTGTTGTGGGCATTATATATGGGTGAGGGCTAATTGTTGTGAACACAAGAGGTCCTAGTGGAAATATTACAGATGGGTAATGCCTTACCTCCGCTCCACAATGGCTGAGTTTTTGTCTCAAGTACAGCCCTCAATATAATAAATACAAGAACTTTCCCTTACAAAAAATTACCCCAACAAAAAAAAAACTTAATACTTCAAAAAATGTAACAATGCAAAAAATGCATGACATACAACTAAAAAATACAAGTAACTTTTTGGACACAAAAAACTGGATTAATGCCGTTTACTGAAATACATCTGAAGTACTATTGACATACAACTACAATAGAGCTGTAGTATTACTAACAAACAACTGCAATAGAACTGCGGTATTACTGTAATACAGCTGAAGTAGTACTACAATTATACTGCAATAGTTTTGCAGTAGTACTGCAATATATAATACAACTGAAGTAAAATTCAATACAACTGAAGTGCAATACTAATAAAATGCTGTACAGTAACACTGAAATGCAACCAGAAAATTCTGAATAACAAGTTTTATTTGCACACAACTGCAATATAATGAAAAAAAATGAATGTCTTAAACAGCAATGCAACAATAAATGATTTTACTTTTCTTTAAACTTAAAACAACAGGCTGAGAGTTAAACTAAATGTACTTAGTGTTTATTTACAAATCACGCAATCATGCACATTTCTTCCCTCATTATTCAGGCAGGTTTCATTTTTTGAAGAACTTATCCTCATCGTTTTGCTTGGTTCTTATGACTGCCTTTATCTCAGATGTGGAAACACTATTTTGGATGTAGTCTGGAAAAGCAAACAAACAAACACTATCAGAAATTCTCAAGTTTTAGTTACACTTTTCACTACAGTCATAAATCTTAGATTAGATTTTACAATAAATCTTGAACTGTGATGTCGACGAGTGTTTTTGAAAAGTATTCATACTTCTCACAGTTCATTTCTTATAGCATACTGATCTTTGAACACTCCAGGTAAAAGAAGTTAACAGGCTGGTTCACCCAAAAATGAAAATTCTCTCATCAATAACTCACCCTCATGTTGTTCCAAACTCGCAAATCTTTCGTTCATCTTCAGAACACAAAAGAAGATCTTTATAATGAAATCTCAGAGCTTTCTGACTCTCCACTGATAGTCCATGCCACTACCCCTTGGACAATAACATGCATTTCTGGAAAAAAGCATAGACCAAATCATGTTTAAATACTGTACAGAGTGCTCCACAATTATTTGCCCTCTTTATCATTTTGTTTTTTCATTCAAAATTCTAACCTTAAATAATAATAATAATAAAAAAAAAGAATCATTGAAAAATATATATAATTTCACAAATATATGTAAAAATACTATTAGAATACAGTATATAGAATATATGTGTTCCACAGTTATTGTGCCCCTGGAGCTCCGGGCTGATGACGTATGCATATGCGCTGGTGAGTCTCGTGAAAACAAACGTTTGTTTACGCGATCAAAGGAAGCAAAGTTTCCAGTCTCCTTTTGACTCGAAATCCTCCAACATTCTTCTTTACAAATCCTCGTTTTGTACTTCTAATTAGTGACCGTTGTTTTGTTGTGATGCTGCGTTTCCGCGTGCGTTACTTATGAGCGGCACATGCGAAAAAGCTGAACTCATACGTCATCCACCCAGAGCTGCTTCCGTGTACAA